>NC_069503.1:812844881-813044881 GCF_027579735.1 Bombina bombina
AGAAATTATGGGTCTTCCAGGTGGTTTGATTAGGGATTTGGGGATTTGGGGGAGGTAGTAAAAAATGGGAGTTATAGGGTGAGTATTGTAAAGAAATTCCAGTTCTTTCTCGTTCAATATATTTTCTTTCTTTGCATCAAAGATTAAATCATCTAAAGTCTTGGTCATATCTTTTATTGGATTGGATGTCAGTCTTTTATATGTCTCTGTGTCATTTAGAAGTCTATAGGCTTCTTCTAGATATTCAGTGGTGTCCAGCATTACTAGACCTCCACCCCTGTCCGCTGCTTTAATTATGATATCTGGATTGTTTTTCAATTCTATTAACATATTGTTTTCTTTTTTTGTAAGATTGTACTTTTGTCTCTTCTTAACTTTACATTTGTAAACATCTTCCTTTACTGCCTTTTCGAACATTTCTAAATAATTACCCTTATCTTGAGTAGGGTAAAAATTGGATTTTGATCTAAGATCTGTATGTGTATAAATGTCAGTATGTTCATTCTGTATCTCTGTTCTTGATTTAATCAATTCTGAACGTTCAATAGGTTTTTTTTTTAATAAAATATCTTTTCAAGGTGAGTTTTCTCACATATTGATTCACATTTATTAGTGTATTGAATTTATTAATCCTACAGGTGGGGGCAAAAGAGAGACCTTTACTGAGGACTTTTTCTTGTTCCTGATTTAGAATGCTCTTACTTAGATTAAAGATACCCCCTGTGTTAGTTATTTCCACCTTTTTATTTCTTGTCTGTTTTCCTCTCCCTCTCTTTCCTCTAATCGTCTATTTCCTTTTTGAACCCACTCCCTTTCTCTTGGTGTTTCTATATTGGTTCCCCACAAAGTGCCTTCTGCTGCTGGGCCTTTCCCTAAAAAAGACCTTTCTGCTTCAGCCTCATCTTTAGTTTCCTCAAACATTTTGTATTTATTTTCCAATGCAATTGTGGAAGATTCATTGTATCGTCTCATGTTAGAATTATTCCCCTCTTTATTGGGTATATATTGATTTCTATATTTATTTGTATAGTTAGTGGTATCTCTTCTGTGATTATACTTATATTCTCTATTATATTTCATTGGTTCTTTTCTTCTCTAATGGTCATTAAAACGTCCTCTCTTTTCAAAGTTATCATTTCTATACATGTGTTGTCCATGGTGTCTATAATAATTCTGATTATCCTCTCTATATGATTCATAATTTCTATAATTTGAATTTGGGTTGTATTGTGGTCTTTCAAAAGTATTATATTCATAATTTTCATAATTTGCATATTTTCTCTGATTGTCAGTTTAATATGAAGTATTATGTGGTGGGTTCTCTGTGTTTCTCCAATTAGAATTATTTGATTCTTTGGAGTCTAAATGTCTGTTATTCATTCTCTTATTTTTCTTAAAGAGAATTTCTGTTTTATTATGGGGTGTGTTTGTTTCATTTGTTCTGATGTTGGTCTGTAGGATTGGTTCTGCATGTAGCTCAGAGTAGTCTTGCTCATCTCTCTTAATTTGTTTCCATTTGTTTTCAAAGATTTCATTTTTTATATTTGTAATATTTAAAATTATTTCTTTTTGTCTTTCTTTAATTCTTAAATCATCTGCATGTTTGGTAAATTTTTCTTTAACTTTGTTAATATTTTTTCCTATACTATCTAGTGCTCTGTTCCTAGATTAAATTAATATTTTGAACAAATCTAGTGATGCTTTCTCTAGAGTTTCATACCATTCTTTATTTTTCTTGAGTCTTCTCAAGTTCGGTACCATAATTTTATCTAGATACTTTTTCGTGAATGTCAGTTCTGCTTTTAATTTTATCTCTTTATTAAGAATTTATTTTTATTTTTCCATTAATTCTATATTATTACTCGGGATGTTGGTTATAGTAACACTAGGTTGGTTATCCATACTACCTAATATATCCTCTCTAAGGTTGAAAATATCCATTGTCAAATGTATATATCACTTAAGATATATGTATCACTGGTAATATGAGTACTATTAATTAGATTCTAGTAGTAGATTTGATGCCAGACCAGGTCAACAGATATATGAGAGATAGGCCTCTAGTTATCAAGCCGTCAACCGCAAATACGCTGGAATTCCGCAGCGTATTTGTGGCGAGGCTGATTCGCCTTAGTTATCAACCCCTACTGCCCGGCAAAAGTAGAATATAGTGACGTAACCTACGATCCGCCGGACTCAGTCCGACACAGATCGATGGTTACGTCACTACAGATGTTCCAAACGCAAGTTCGGCACAATCTGACTACTTTTGGTAGTTATCAAACTACTACCAGGTACGCTCGCCACTATTCCGGGCCAGCGTACCTGGATTTCAATCCGCTGCCCTGGAGGCGGTGGATCCCATAGGAATCAATGGGAGTCTGACCATAGCGAAAGCTCATGTTTGCTGCTGCCCGATATCCTATTGATTCCTATGGGAAGTGTCTGCACCTAACACCCTAACATGTACCCCGAGTCTAACAGCTGATCGGAACAGCCAATAGAATGCGAGCTCAATCCGATTGGCTGATTGGATCAGCCAATCGGATTGAACTTCAATCTGATTGGCTGATTGAATCAGCCAATCAGATTTTTCCTACCTTGATTCCGATTGGCTGATCCTATCAGCCAATCAGAATTCGAGGGACGCCATCTTGGATGACGTCCCTTAAAGGAACCTTCATTCGTCGTTCAGTCGTCGGTTGAAGAGGATGGCACCACGTCGGCTACTTGGAAGATGGCTCCGCTCCGGATGGATGAAGATTGAAGACGCCGCCTGGATGAAGACTTCTGCTGGATGGAGGACCTCTTCTGCGCCACTTGGATGAAGAATTCGGCTCGGCTGGGTGAAGACAACTCAAGGTAGGGAGATCTTCAGGGGGTTAGTGTTAGGTTTTTTTTTAAGGGGGGTTTGGGTGGGTTAGAGTAGGGGTATGTGGGTGGTGGGTTTTAATGTTGGGGGGGTTGTATTTTTTTTTACAGGTAAAAGAGCTGATTACTTTGGGGCAATGCCCCGCAAAAAGCCCTTTTAAGGGCTGGTAAAAGAGCTAATTACTTTGTAATTTAGAATAGGGTAGGGCATTTTTTTTATTTTGGGGGGCTTTATTATTTTATTAGGGGGCTTAGATTAGGTGTAATTAGTTTAAACTTCTTGTAATTCTTTTTTATTTTCTGTAATTTAGTGTTTGCTTTTGTACTATAGTTTAGTTTATTTAATTTAATTTAATTTTAGGTAATTGTAGTTAATTTATTTAATTAATTTAATGATAGTGTAGTGTTCGGTTTAATTGTAACTTAGGTTAGGATTTATTTTACAGGTAATTTTGTAAGTATTTTAGCTAGGTAGTTATTAAATAGTTAATAACTATTTAATAACTATTGTAGCTAGTTAAAATAATAGGTAATTATAGGTAAGTATTTAGTTATAAATAGGAATAATTTAGTTAATAATAGTAAGTTTTATTTAGATCTATTAAAATAATATTAAAGTTAGGGGGGTGTTAGTGTTAGACTTAGGTTTAGGGGTTAATAACTTTAATATAGGTGGCGTCCGGGAATGGCGGTTTAGGGGTTAATGAGTTTTAATGTAGGTTGCGGCGGTTTAGTGGGGGGCAGGATAGGGGTTAATAACTTTAATATAGGTGGCGGTGTGCTCCGGGTGCGGCGGTTTAGGGGTTAAACAATTTATTTAGTTGCTCATCACTCCGTACTTGGTGTGCAGCTTCTTGACAGCTTTTTTGATAACTTTGGCGAACGTATTCAGGTCCGCAGCGGCGATGGTAGGCGAGCGTATTGGGCCGGCAAATGCAGGTAAGTAGACGGCTTCATAACTAGAGGCCATAGAGTTACACAATAAATCAGAAACAAGGAATATCTGGGCCTAGTCAGATCCTCTTAGCCACTTACAAAATTATACAGCGATCTCTCTACACGGTTAGATATTAGATAGACAAGAAAAATGTTAGTGAGTGGCGCTAATTAAAGCTGAGGGTTCAAAGTATATAATATCTATCCTAAATAACATATATAAAGTATGAATTAGGTTTTAAAAAAATAATAATAATGATAGATATGACCAAGACTTTAGATGATTTAATCTTTGATGCAAAGAAAGAAAATATATTGAACGCGAAAATATATTTTATATTGACAAATAATTACTTTAGCTTTAATGGGGAATTTTTCCTACAAAAGAAAGGGACCGCAATGGGTACGAGGTTTGCGCCCAGTTACGCGAATTTGTTTATGGGGAGATTTGAGCAAGAACTGATTTTTGACACCCCCTTGAGCGCAAACCTCGTACTCTTCAAACGGTACATTGATGATCTGTTTTTATTTGGGCCGGAGGTGAGGAACTGTTGAATATATTTATGAAGGATTTAAACAATTCTTGGGGTCTTTCCTTCACTTATGAATATAGTACAAAACATATAAATTACTTAGATATATCAGTAGAAATATTAAATAATGAAATTAGGATGAAAACATTTTTCAAACAAGTAGACTCCAACAACTATTTTCATTTTAACAGTTGCCATTATGACCAATGGAAACTCAATGTGCCTAAAGGCCAATTTCTGAGATTAAGAAAAAACTGTTCTGACATTAATGACTTTCTTACACAGGCCACAACACTTAAGGAACGTTTTATTGATAGAGGTTACAACGAAGAATTAATTAATAAAGCACTCAAGAGTGCGGAAAGACACAGTGACAAAAGGGAAACCTTATTGGTAGCCAAGGAGATTAGCAATATCAAGAAAAAAGAAGAAAATTATGACACTACATTTATTACGCAATATAACTCAGACTTCAGATTTATCAAAAACAAATTACATAAACACTGGCATTTTATTCAAAAAGATCCTTATCTTTGTGATATAACTGAATCAAAACCCAATATTATATATCGTAAGTCAAGGAACTTGCAATCTATTTTAGCCCCCAGAGAATTTAATTAAAAGACGGGTAAGACAAATAAAGATGTACAAGGAAATAAATTGGAAGGTTTTTACCCCTGCCATAAATGCAAAGCATGTAAATTCAGTAATAGATATAAAACTGTAGAAGCAACGAATTCAGATTTCAAGTTGAAAATAAGGGATGTTATTGAATGTACAGACTCAAATATAGTATATATCATACAGTGTCCATGCAAAAGACAATATTTGGGACAAACAGGACAACCACTAAGAGACAGAATTAGACAACATATGAATAATATAGAAAAGGATTCAAAGATCATCTATTATCCCTACACTTCAAAGAAGTGCATGGTCAAAACACTAAAGGACTTTTATATTGGGGGTTAAAAAGATAATCACAAAGAGGGGTGGTAATATCACACAACAATTATTACATACTGAAGCTGAGCTTATTGTTAACTTTGCAACACTAACCCCTGGAGGTCTTAATGCAGAACTAGACTTGAACCCTTTTAACTAAAAATGAGAAGATACTGTATCTCTCCAATACTATCTGTAAGCATAGTTACTACATTATCTAATACATAATATACTTTGTCATCTGAGTCTTAGACCTTAAATATAATAATAACATCTAGCACGAGATATATGAATTTAATGCAAAGTCTTCTTTTTCTTTTTTTCTTTTTCTCTCTCTTTTTTTTCTCTTCTATAAAGGATTAGTTATGATATAGATTTCAATAATGCTAGGTAGAATTTAGTATATGATTACACTAATTAGAGAGACACAGGTCCCTTACATATACATTACCCTATCATACAGGAAAAGAAATATAGTGGACCTATCTAAATAGAGAGGGAATAAGTCACACCCTAAAAACTAAATAAATATAAATAAATACTGTTTCATTATCTTTTATTATTTTGTAGAAAATAATTTTTTACTATAAATATGATAACTTTTATTTTTATACCTTTATTATACATTTTCATTTCTTCTTTTTGTGTTTTTTAATTTTGGTGTTTACTTAACTATTGAAGTATGCTAATAATCTATAAAGATGTATATATACAAATTACCATTAGATTAAATTTGTGTAAACTTGAGATAAATATCTTACAAGATTGATAAACTAGTGGAATAGGTATATATTTTTAAACTCTCATTTCTCTCCAAGATTGAATTGAATATAAGTTTTCTAATAACAGTCTCATATTTCTATGCATACCTCTTGAATTATATTATAAGAGTTTGACTAGTGACTTTCTGAATATAAATGATAAGTGTCTGCTGAAGGAAGTGAATATCACTTTAAGAAGACGACATGATCATACGGGTAATTGCCTGTGTATAAATGGGACGATATATGTTCCCACAAGCCATCTTGATAAAGGAAAACCAATGTCGAAACGCGTAGAAGCTTGACTTGTGGACAATATTTACAGCTAAGGAGCGTTAACACGGAAAGCCTGTGTCTAACGAAGGATAAACAAACCCTAAAGAAGCGTCTGTTGATACGGTTCCCTGATTGGCTATATTCAGGTCAGATGACCCGACTGTGAGATGAGGCAGTGAAGACGCTGTAAGTATCCCGCCACAAATGAAAACTCTGTGCGAGGAGAGAGAAAAGTACAGCCAGGTAAGTCTGCCACACAGTGAAAAACACAATGACAGCTTATGGCCTAAATCAGATGTCCGACGAAACTCTACACCTGAAATTCAACACCTGACCGGTCAGTAAATTCAGCATAAACACCTTTGCTGACACTTTTAAAGGACAATATAGGACACTCTTAAAGGAACAACCTTTTATACTGTGTAAAACACCTGTTTTCTACAAACCATTTCACATGGTGGACCACTTTGATTTTTTTATGCTCATCATATCACTATATGTGACAATACTGTGAATAGGAGATATATTTTCCAATCTATATATATATATCTGACTAAATAGAGACACTACTTTTTTGGAGACACTTAACAATAGAGACACTTCTTGTTTGGAAACACATGAAGATTGCAAATTAAATATTATATGAGGTATACGGAGGTCCGGAAATATGCTTTTTCAACCTTTTTAAGACTCTTGATTATCATCTCAAGCATAAAGTAAATAACCTACTAAATTTCATTCAAAATGTTTAAACTATATGTGGAGCATTTTTAAGGTTTTCATATTCTGTTGAAGTAATTGCTACTGTTATATTGTGTTTTTTAGAATTGTTTGAATTGCACTATATACTATCTACTGTATACTTCGGGCTAATAAATTATTATTATTTTTTTTAAAACCTAATTCATACTTTATATATGTTATTTAGGCTAGATGTTATATACCTTGAACCCTCAGATTTTTTATTTTTTTTTAAATCTTTTTTTATTGAGGTTCAAGTGAGAATACATCATTCAACATACAAACAAACTTTAAACTAAATAACATACTATGTATTAGGGCATTGCTTTCACAGGTATGGTAATACATATTTTTCTTGTGGTATAAAAAGTTATCTGAATAGTATAACCTCTTTTTTCTGGTCAAACTAACATAGATATAGTGTGAACACTAAGTTGAGCCAATCTAATTGGATACAAATTACAGAGCTATACAATCAACTGTATAATCTGACTGCATAATTCAAGACACATATTGGGACTTTGGCAAGCGCTGTCCACTGTAAGCCTATGTCAAAGAACATCTCCCAGGGCACCGCAGAAGAGGTAAAGAGGAAAAAGAATAACATGAAAAAACATTTAGAGTATGGGGCGACCTGAAAGAACGATGGGAAAAGGACAGAGTGGGGGGGTCCAACCTTAAGCTTAATTTCTAATCCTGACTCATTTATCTAATATTCCAATTGCCACTCCCCTCTCAATTGGGCGTCCATCATAAAGTCTGAGTTCCTGAGTGGATAGAGAATTTGTCTTTGTAGTCGTGAAGGCAATATTCTAAGAATGAGTTCCCACTTATTCATAAAAAGTTTAACTCTCTGTTGCATGTCCTTTAGGACATCTGTTTGTTCGTAGATTACCTGTTGTGTTAGTATTTGTTTCAGTTGTGTTAAAGTCGGAGTGTCGTGATCTAGCCAGTGCTTAAAAACAAGTCGTCTTGCCAATAGTATCATATTAACTGCAAGCAATCTGAGTGGAGTTGGTAAATCATGGAATTGTAAGAGTCAAAGGTGGCCTGAAACCAGTAAGCTATCATTCCCCAGTATCTACTAAGTTTTGTGCATTTCCATACCATGTGTATCAGGTCTGCTGTGGGGGCTGCACAGAACACTGAGCTTTAATTAGCGCCACTCACTACATTTTTCTTGCCTTAATAAACCCTAAAGTGTTTCCATAAAATACTCCCAAAATATCAATAAATAATCAAAATTAGCAAAAGTATGATATATAACTAAATAGATGTGTACATATTGCAGTAGAAATAAGATAATTATAATAATGTGCTCCACTTATTATTATTGCTATAGTCATTTAAAAAATAAAAATAATAATCATTGCCATAGCCAAAATGTGCAAAAATCCTGTTCCTAAAATAGGATAAACCATTAGTGTTTACCACCAAAAAACAAAATAACGATAAAAAAGGAAAACCCACAGTAGATTAGACCCACCATCCTATCATATAATAAGAATGATATACACACTTCATATAATTAACTAGACATATTCAAATAACTGATAAGATAACTTTTCTAAGCCTAATGTGGCCTTTAATCCAAAAAGATAATAACCTCTGCTGGTGTGTAAAAGAACTGTATTGAGTCCTCTTGCTGGATTTTCAGTTTTGCTGGATATAATAATGCAAATTGTTTTTTTTTCTTAACCAGTCTTTGACAGACTTCAGAGAACATTTTTTATTTTTATTTTTTTCAAAAAGATTTTAATTGAGTTTTAAGTATACATTAAAACATAAATAAACCAATGTATTCCAGTACTCTGTTGAAAAATTATTTTAAACAGTCGTTTAGAGGGAGTGGAGGGATTTTTCAATTTTCTGGCTATTAGCATTTTAGTTGAGTTCAGCAAAAATTGTAGCAGGTGGAGGCGGAGTTTACATTTTTTTGAGGCAGCAGGTTTAAGAGTGCTATTATAGGGGTCAGGGAGAAATTAGGCTCAAACAGTGTTTGTAAAACGTTTTCTATTTTCCTCCAGAAGGAATGAAGGCGGGGACAGTTCACCATATATGGAGCATAGTGACCCTATTATTGCATCCCCTCCAGCATTTGTCGGAGGAAGAAGGATATACACTTTTCAGGCATGTCATTGTTAGGTACCATCTCGTCATGGCCTTATAGTTTAATTCTAGGAACTTAGTTGATGTTGATGATTTTCTAGTGAAGTCAAAGATTCTTTTCCAGGTTTGTATGTCAAATTCTGTGTCTAGTTCAGAGTGACATTTATTTGTAAATGCTGGTAGTTGTGTCAACTGGTCTACAGTTAAAACGTTTTTTGCTATTGATAATGAGTGTTTAAGTCGGCCTTCTGCTATAAACATAGATTCAAAAGGCCAGAGAAAATTTTTCTACGTTTTGACAGTTCTGTAGAATAATCTTGGAATAGTAGTATCCTTTTTTCTTGAAAATATAGGTTTTGAATCTTTCTATATGCTCCTAATATTTTCACCTTTGCCTGGAAGCTGAGATATTTTATAATAACTACTCTGGATTTCTGTTGACTCTGCATCTCTGGCTTATTGAAGCCAAGCCTGTGTGATCTTTCTACTTGAAATCCTTGTATATCTGATTCTAGGCCCAGCAGTTTTGGTAAAGTATGTTCAGCAAACTCAATTAGATGGGAGGATTTGATGGTTTCAGGCAGGCCTACTATTCTGATATTATTTCTTATTAAGTAATTTTCCTGTTCATCAGTCTTATTGTTCAATTTTTTTTCTTCTTCCAGGATCCTTATCCTTTTTTCCATATTAGTCTGGACATCCTCTGTATCAGATACGCTCTGTTCAATTCCAGATATTCTAGATGTAATATGTTGTAACTCCTGAACAACTTTGTAAAGGCTTTTCTGTGCATTATGAATTTTAGAAACCAGGTTTCCCAATTGCTCTGACAAATTTTTAGCTTGTGTTTGTTCCTTTGTAATATCATCACTCATTACCACAGATGTATTACTTGTATTTCCTTTTGAGTATTTTTTCTATACCTTTGGCTTTTGGCAGCATTTTAGGTGAGGTAAAATATTTTTCCATTAGCTTATTTTCTCAGTATAGCTACAGCCAACATCTTGCTTTTTATATTTACACCCTGAGATCTCTAACAGGGAAATTTTGTTACACTTTTTCAGCTCAGAGAGGTATATCAGAGGATAGAATTCACCAACAATCTTTACCATTTATATATAGATTCACCTATCAATGGACAAATAACTCCAATATGTACTGTCACTTGGGTACAATAGATTATAAGTTCCTATAAAAAGGTGCACCAATGGAGGCGGATGAGCAACAGCTTGGAGGAGATTTAGTTTTTGAAGCTCATTGCAGACACAGCTTAACAGGATGGCAGTCGAAGGAGGGATGAAATGTGTGAAATATCGATTGTTCCTCTTTAACTTTTTGTTTTGGCTATGTGCCATTGGTCATAGGATTGTGTATCTACTTGCAGATCTAGCTCAACAGCACTAGTTTTTAAAAATGCCTCCTCTTCTGGCGCTCCTTTAGTAATCATTGCTGTTGGAATTATCATTATCTTTTTCATCTCCTTCTTTGGATGCTGTGGTGCTGCAAAGGAGAACTACTGCATGGTGACAACGTTTGCAGTCCTGCTTGTCCTGATATTCTTGGTAGAGATTGCTGCTGCCATTGCTGGATACGTTTTCAAGGATCAGGTTCAAACAGCTTTTGAGGACTCCTTCAAGGATAGTATGAAGAACTATAACAACACCAAAGAGCTGATGGTATTGACACTTTGCAGTCCTGGATTAAGAATAATGTAGTCATTGTGGAAAGAGTTGCTCTCGGGATTGCCTTCTTTGAGCTCCTAGGAATAATCTTTGCTTGATGAAGGGAATACGCAGTAGATATGAAGTCATGTGATCACTGCTGGGGAGGATTATGTTGTGATGTCACTTCCTGTGCCGTCATAGTACAACAGAGGGGCATATGCCATAGAAGCAATGTAAATGGCACTTTCCATTCTCTGCTTTGACTTGATGGGGCATGGCATCATTTCCTGTGTGCTATAAATACTTTTGCACCACCAATTCATTTGTTTTTATTTTTATGAATAAAACAAAATTTATGCTTAACTAATACATTTCTTTCTTTCTTGACACAGTGATTCCATGGGTCATCATTAATTACTGTTGGGAATATCACTCCTGGCCAGCAGGAGGAGGCAAAGCACACCACAGCAGAGCTGTTAAGTATCACCTCCCTTCCCACAACCCCCAGTCATTAACCTGAAGGAAAAGGACAGAAAGGAAATAACACAAGGTGCAGAGGTGCCTGAGGTTTAGATAAAAAAAACTGTCAAAAAAAAGGGAGGGCCATGGACTCACAGTGTCAAGAAAGAAAGACATTTATCAGGTAAGCATAAATTTTGTTTTCTTTCTAATGACACGGTGAGTCCACGGATCATCATTAATTACTGTTGGGAATCAATAGCCAAGCTAGAGGACACAGATGATACGGGAGGGACAAGACAGGTAACCTAAACGGAAGGTACCACTGACGAAAAGACCCTTTCACCCAAAAGAAACCTCATCTGAGACAAAGGAATTAAGTTTATAGACTTTAGAAAAGGTGAGCCAAGAAAAGCCAAGTCACCACCTTACAAATCCATACTACAAAGGCCTCTTCCTAGGAGGCCCAGGAAGAAAAACACCACCCTAGTGGCGTGTCTCTCAGGAGGCTGCCGTCCAGCAGTCTGATAAGCCCTACAAAAAACACTTCTCCACCAGAGAGAAAGAGAAGCCTTCTGGTCTTCATGTCAGAAAGCAACAATAATACAGAAGACTGACGAAAGTCCTTCATAGCCTGTAGATAAATCTAAGGACCCGTACAACATATAAGATGAGCAACAAACGATCTTTATGAGAAGAATAATTAGGACGGAGAAAAGGAAAAACAAACTCCTGATTAAAATCTCTGTTCGAAACAACCTCAAGAAAAAACCCAAACCTGGTACTAATAACTGCCTTATGTGCCTGAAATATGAGATAAGGAAAACCACACTGCAAGGCTGAGAGTTTGAAAACCCTATGAGCAGAAGAAATTCAACTTTCCAAGATACAACTTAATATCTATGCAATGCATAGGCCCAAACGGAGCGTGAAGAAAAAGTTTAAAAACAAGGTTACGGCTCCAAGGGAGCAACTGACTTAAACACAGTCCTGATTCGGACCAGGACCAGATAAAAGTATTGCACATCCGCTAGACGCTTGAGCAGCAGAGTGGAATTAACCGAATCTGACCCATTCGGGTACAAACAGATAACCCCCAATCAAGGATTACCTGGAGAAAAGATAATATCCTATAGATAATCTTCCTAACCCAAATGTTCAATCTCCAAGCAGACAGCTTCAGAGAAACGAAATTTGGATGAAGAAAAGACCCCTAAAGCAGAAGATCCTTCCTCAGCGAAAACTTCCACAGAGGTAGAGACGACATCTCTGCTAGATCCGCCTACGAGGTCCTGTGAGGCCACGTAGGAGTTAGGAGAAAACCAATGCTCTCTCCTACAAGATCCAAATGATAACTCGTTGAAGGAGACAATCAGAGAAGGAAGATATGAACCTGAAGTTCCAAGGAACTGCCAGAGCATTTATCAGAATCTCTTGACCTCAAACTGAACTCAGAACTTTGAGATCTGACGAGACCCTATCAGAACCCCCATTTGGAAGATAACCTGGAGAACACATCCGTTTCCCAATTTTCCATTCCAGAAATGAGGATGGCAAATGGGCAATAACTGAGAGCACCTTCCTACGTGACTAAGGAACTAGAGTTCCTTCCTGGAAGTTGATGTAAGCCACAGAAAATATGTTGTCAGACTGGAACCCGACAAAATGGGCAAAAGACAACTGAAGTCAAACCATCAGAGCATTGTAAATCATAACCAACTCCAACTGATGAAGAGGAGAGCAGACTACTCCCAGGAACAACTTCCCTGTGCTAGAATGCAGACAGCGATCCTGCTACCTCTCGCCTGATAACCGAGCGCTCTTGTAAAAAACACCACGGAAAAAAAATACTCTTGTCAACAGCCCCATTCCAATGACTGAGCTAAGCAGAAAACCCATGAAGCTGGGACAAGGGAGCTCTTTTCCAGCTCCACTTCCATTCGTGGAAAGAAGAAAGACAACAAAAACCTCCAATGAGATCTTGCTTGTAGAAGGATGACGCCTGGACCCATAGGATGACCAGGAGAGGCACCACTAAAATCCCTGGACCGAACCGAAACCCTAGAAACCTTGGAAAAACTCTGGGAGCTATCGTAAAGCCATGATGGCCCACAACTGAAGTTTGCCGGAGGCAAAACTCAGAAATCTGAGATGATCCCTTTAATTGGTAAAATGAGGGAATGCATCCTTAGGTCTAAGGCCGATAAAAATTGAACCTCCTGCACCAAGGAAGAATGGAGCAAATAGTCTCCATCTTGAGGACGGTACTCAGAGAAAGCTATTTAAACAGGTCAAGTCTAAATTAGGATGAAAATCATTTAGAACAGAATGGAAAAGGAAGTTAACCCCTGTTCCTGAACTGGAACATTTCTTCCCATGGAGGAAGATTCTGAACACATTTCAAGAATGCCTCTCTTTTTATCTGGCTACAGACAAACTAGAGAAAAAGGAATCTACTCCTGGAAAGGAGTTGATATCAATTCAGAACCTAGAGATACGAGTTCTACAGGCCCTTAGGTATTTAGGAAAACTGTATCCAGGCAAGCGAAAAAACTGAGATAGACTGCCCCTTCTAGGATCCAAACCTGGTTCTGGGACAAAACATCATGCTAAATGAGAGTTAGCTGCGGTCTTCTATAACAAAAGAACGAAAAGCAGCAACAGAAAATAAAATATTGGCCTAACAGTCTCTGACATTGATCTCCTCATGAAGTCCACTAAAATGGAATCAGACAAGGCGTTGCATTAAAAGGATGCCAGACTTGTCCATAAAAGAACCTTTGGTGGTTGGGAGAAACTCCAATCCAAAATTTTTTTTTTATTTTTAAATCATAAATTAAACCTAAAAGCAAATAAAAACAACAATAGTGTAGATGGTACTAAAAACTTATATAAAATCAGAATAGTGCTTACCAGCTGTGGTCAACGCATTTTGGCCTCCTCTAGGCCTTTCTTGAGAACTGAAGCAAATGGCGCAAATCCACTATATTGAGGGAAGAAGAGGGCGGGAGCAATCATAGCCCACAGAAAGAGCGCGCAACCAAAATTAACTGCGCGTCTCACCCTGTCAGCAACTCTCGCTAAAAAGGGAACCTAAGCACTTCTTCCCTATACTCTATGTCAGTACCTTTAGATAATACAAACATAGATGTGCCTATCTTAAAGGGACATAATACTCATATGCTAAATCACTTGAAACTGATGCAGTATAACTGTAAAAAGCTGACAGGAGAATATCACCTGAGCATCTCTATGTAAAAAAGGAAGATATTTTACCTCACAATTTCCTCAGCTCAGCAGAATAAGTTCTGTGTAAAAAGTTATACTCAGCTGCTGCCCAGCTGCAGGTAAAAAAAATAATGAAGAAATGAACAGCAGACAATCAGCATCAGCAGTGCTGAAGACATTAACTCTTTTACTGTGATCTCATGAGATTTGACTTAACTCAAATGAGACTTCATTGTAAACTTCCTTAAACTGAATAGGGAAATAATATGAGTGTGCACGAATGCTCGCTCCTTTCACTGTCCCGGGACAGACATACTGATTTGCTGCTTAGAAGTCCTTTACAATGGGATGTGGCTACAGAGGAACTTTTGAGGCAAAATAACTTTCTTTTTTACATAGAGATGTTCAGGTGATATTTTCTAGTCAGCTTTTTACAGCTATGCTGCATCACTTTCAAGTGTTTCAACATTTGGGTATCATGACCCTTTAAGAAAGCTAATAAAAAAGCATAATAAACTGTCAGAACCTCTAGGACTCTGCTGTATAAACTAGAAGTCAGTTCAGACATTGAAAAGCGTCCCGTGCTGAATCAGTTCTATCTAAGCATAGTCACATAAAAATAATGATGAGCTCAAATATAAAAACAATAATAAGTCAGGGATACTTCAAAAAGTATTAACCCCTCATCTCCAAAGTCACAATAAGTGCCTGCTTCCTGCCTATGATATCCTGCCTCAGGATATATATGTCCCAGAATAATGCAGAAGAAAACCTTTTAAAAGACATAGAAGACCAAGCACATACCTGCATCCGGCCGTCCGTCAGGAGGACACCTCACCCGGCTTGAGAGGATGCTGCTCCTCACAGAGACCTGTGAAACAAAGAAAGACAGAGTAAACTTACTCAGGCTTTCTATACCAGGGCAGCAACATGTTAGAAAAACGCAGCAAAGCCCACTTTACAAGTTCCTAACTGCTTTAAAGCCACCACTGCCCTACTGAAGAGACTAACGTAGAGTACAGCTAGACCCAAATTGTAATGGAAGGCCAGAGCAATCTTGATAGAAGAATCTTTATCAGGACACCTCATTACTTCACCTCTTCCTTGTAGTAGAGGCAAATAAAATGACTGGGGGCTGTGGGAAGGGAGGTAATACTTAACAGCTCTGCTGTGGTGCTCTTTGCCTCCTCCTGCTGGCCAGGAGTAATATTCCCAACAGTAATTAATGATAATCTGTGGACTCACCGTGTCATTAGAAAGAAATATATATATGTGTTGAGAAGAATCTTTCTTTTTCTATTTTTAGATTATGGTTTCTTTCTGCTTCTGCACATTCTTCATGACTTTAATATATAAAATCTTTTTAGATTTCTTGTCCTTTCCACTTGAAGTGTAAACTGTTGTATAATATGCAAAGCTAAATCCATGCTGAAAATGATAGACATAGTTTGGTTATGGAGGGGAATAAAAGACAGTGGTCCGCTCCTAGAGAAGAGCTGTTTTATTCTTAGGGGTCAATTTACTAATGTGCGAGCGATGTAGCGTATCATGTCTGCTGCACATCGATAAATGCCGACAGCATACGCTGTTGGCATTTATCATTGCACCAGCAGTTCTTGTGAACTGCTGGTGCAATACGGCCCCCTGCAGATTTGCGGCCAATCGGCCACTAGCAGGGGGTGTCAATCAACCAGATCTTATTCGATCGGGTTGATTTCTGTCCGCCGCCTCAGAGCAGGCGGACAGGTTATGGAGACCGCTGCTTCATAACTTCTGTTTCTGGCGAGCCTAAACACGGGGCATCAAGCTCCGTATGGAGCTTGATAAATTGACCCCTCTTTGTAGATTTAACTGTGTTACAGGGGGAGGAGGGTGTAAGCATAAAAAAGAAATGCATAGTTCCTAAATTAGACATGTGCACCACTGAAACATTTGGTTAGTTTCGTTTTCAATTAGCTAAAAAATAATTTTGTTTCAGGAAACTAGTTTTGTTAAGTTTAAATAAAAAATTGTGTCGGCAAATTAGCTACGTTCCGTTAAATCGGTTTTGGATCTGTTTGTTTTTTCTGATCTATTCTTATTTCATATGCATTTTTCTATTCTGAACTAAGTTATAGAATAATGCATATGAATAAAGAATGGATTCGAAAAAACAAAAGTATCGGAAAAAATGATTTAATTTTACGTAACTAATGTGCCGACGAATGCTGAAACAAAATTATGTAAAACCGCCGCCACCCAGGCCTCCACTAAATAAAGCTATTAACCCCTAAAGCGCCGCCCCCCACATCACCAACACTACCTAAACCTATTAACCCCTAAACCACAGCCCCACTAACGCCAACACTAACTAAATCACTAAATAAAGTTATTATCCCCTAAAGCACCGTTCCCCGACATCGCCGACACTAACTAAACCTATTAACCCCTAAACCACACACCCCCACATTGCCAACACTACCTAAACCTGATACCCCTAAACTGCCGTTCCCAAACATTGCCAACACTAACTAAATCACTAAATGAAGTATCAACCCCTAAACAGCCGTTCCCCGACATCGCCGACACTAACTAAACCTATGAACCTCTAAACCGCACCTACCCACATCGCCAACACTACCTAAACCTATTAACCCCTAAACCGCCATCCCCAAACATCGCCAACACTACCTAAACCTATTAACCCCTAAACCACCGTTCCCTGACATCGCCAACACTAACTAAACCTATTAACCCCTAAACCGCACCCCCCACATTGCAACAACCTAAATTAAACTGTATTAACCCCTAAACCTAACCCTAACTGTAACCGTAACCCTAAACCTAACACCCCCTAACTTTAACATAATTAGAATAGACCTAAATAATACCTATTTAAAACTAAATACAAACTTACCTGTGAAATAAAAATGAAACCTAAGCTAGGTACAATATAACTGATTAGTTATATTGTAGCTAGCTTAGGCCTAGATTTAGAGTTTGGCGGTAGCCGTCAAAACCAGCGTTAGAGGCTCCTAACGCTGGTTTTTACCGCCCGCTGGTATTTGGAGTCAGTCAGGAAAGGGTCTAACGCTCACTTTGCAGCCGCGACTTTTCCATACCGCAGATCCCCCTACGCCATTTGCGTTTCCTATCTTTTCAATGGGATCTTCCTAACGCCGGTATTTAGAGTCTTGGCTGAAGTGAGCGTTAGAAATCTAACGACAAGACTCCAGCCGCAGAAAAAAGTCAGTACTTAAGAGGTTTCTGGGCTAACGCCGGTTTATAAAGCTCTTAACTACTGTGCTCTAAAGTACACTAACACCCATAAACTACCTATGTACCCCTAAACCGAGGCCCCCCCACATCGCCGCCACTCTATTAAAAAATTTTAACCCCTAATCTGCCGCTCCGTACACCGTCGCCACTTACGTTATCCCTATTTACCCCTAATCTGCTGCCCCTAATACCGCCGACACCTACATAATATTTATTAACCCCTAATCTGCCGCCCCCAACGTCGCCGCCACCTACCTACACTTATTAACCCCTAATCTGCCGACCGGACCGCACCGCTACTATAATAAATGTATTAACCCCTAATCCGCCTCACTCCCGCCTCAATAACCCTATAATAAATAGTATTAACCCCTAATCTGCCCTCCCTAACATCGCCGACACCTAACTTCAAGCATTAACCCCTAATCTGCCGACCGGAGCTCACCGCTACTCTAATAATTTTTTTAACCCCTAAAGCTAATTCTAACCCTAACCCTAACACCCCCCTAAGTTAAATATAATTTTAATCTAACGAAATAAATTAACTCTTATTAAATAAATTATTCCTATTTAAAGCTAAATACTTACCTGTAAAATAAACCCTAATATAGCTACAATATACATAATAATTATATTGTAGCTATTTTAGGATTAATATTTATTTTACAGGCAACTTTGTATTTATTTTAACCAGGTACAATAGCTATTAAATAGTTAATAACTATTTAATAGCTACCTAGTTAAAATAATTACAAAATTACCTGTAAAATAAATCCTAACCTAAGTTACAATTAAACCTAACACTACACTATCAATAAATTAATTAAATAAAATACCTACAATTATCTACAATTAAACCTAACACTACACTATCAATAAATTAATTAAATACAATACCTACAAATAAATACAATTAAATAAACTAACTAAAGTACAAAAATAAAAAATAACTAAGTTACAAAAAATAAAAAAATATTTACAAACATTAGAAAAATATTACAACAATTTTAAACTAATTACACCTACTCTAAGCCCCCTAATAAAATAACAAAGACCCCCAAAATAAAAAAATGCCCTACCCTATTCTAAAATTAAAATAGAAAAGCTCTTTACCTTACCAGCCCTGAAAAGGGCCCTTTGCGGGGCATGCCCCAAAGAATTCAGCTCTTTTCCCTGTAAAAAAAACCCATACAATACCCCCCCCCAACATTACAACCCACCACCCACATACCCCTAATCTAACCCAAACCCCCCTTAAATAAACCTAACACTAAGCCCCTGAAGATCTCCCTACCTTGTCTTCACCACGCCGGGTTCACCAATCGATCCAGAAGAGCTTCTCCGATGTCTTGATCCAAGCCCAAGCGGGGGCTGAAGATGTCCATGATCCGACTGAAGTCTTCATTCAAGCGGGAGCTGAAGAGGTCCATGATCGGGCTGAAGTCTTCATCCAAGCGGGAGCTGAAGAGGTCCATGATCGGGCTGAAGTCTTCTATCAAGCGGCATCTTCAATCTTCTTTCTTCCGGATCCATGTTCATCCCGCCGACGCGGAACATCCATCTTCACCGACGACTTCCCGACGAATGACGGTTCCTTTAAGGGACGTCATCCAAGATGGCGTCCCTCGAATTCCGATTGGCTGATAGGAAAATTCTGATTGGCTGATGGAATCAGCCAATCAGAATCAAGTTCAATCCGATTGGCTGATCCGATCAGCCAATCAGATTGAGCTCGCATTCTATTGGCTGATCGGAATTAGCCAATCAGAATTTTCCTACCTTAATTCCGATTGGCTGATAGAATCCTATCAGCCAATCGGAATTCGAGGGACGCCATCTTGGATGACGTCCCTTAAAGAAACCGTCATTCGTCGGGAAGTCGTCGGTGAAGATGGATGTTCCGCGTCGGCGGGATGAACATGGATCCGGAAGAAAGAAGATTGAAGATGCCGCTTGATAGAAGACTTCAGCCCGATCATGGACCTCTTCAGCTCCCGCTTGGATGAAGACTTCAGCCGGATCATGGACATCTTCAGCCCCCGCTTGGGCTTGGATCAAGACATCGGAGGCTCTTCTGGATCGATCGGTGAACCCGGTGTGGTGAAGATAAGGTAGGAAGATCTTCAGGGGCTTAGTGTTAGGTTTATTTAAGGGGGGTTTGGGTTAGATTAGGGGTATGTGGGTGGTGGGTTGTAATGTTGGAGGGGGTATTGTATGGGTTTTTTTACAGGCAAAAGAGCTGAATTCTTTGCGGCATGCCCCGCAAAGGGCCCTTTTCAGGGCTGGTAAGGTAAAAGAGCTTTTCTATTTTAATTTTAGAATAGGGTAGGGCATTTTTTTATTTTGGGGGTCTTTGTTATTTTATTAGGGGGCTTAGAGTAGGTGTAATTAGTTTAACATTGTTGTAATTTTTTTCTAATGTTTGTAAATATTTTTTTATTTTTTGTAACTTAGTTCTTTTTTATTTTTTGTACTTTAGTTAGTTTATTTCATTGTATTTATTTGTAGGTATTGTATTTAATTAATTTATTGATAGTGTAGTGTTAGGTTTAATTGTAGATAATTGTAGGTATTTAATTTAATTTATTTATTGATAGTGTAGTGTTAGGTTTAATTGTAACTTAGGTTAGGATTTATTTTACAGGTAATTTGGTAATTATTTTAACTAGGTAACTATTAAATAGTTATTAACTATTTAATAGCTATTGTACCTGGTTAAAATAATTACAAAGTTGCCTGTAAAATAAATATTAATCCTAAAATAGCTACAATATAATTATAATTTATATTGTAGCTATGTTAGGGTTTATTTTGCAGGTAAGTATTTAGCTTTAAATAGGAATAATTTATTTAATAAGAGTTAATTTATTTCGTTAGATTTAAATTATATTTAACTTAGGGGGGTGTTAGGGTTAGACTTAGCTTTAGGGGTTAATACATTTATTAGAGTAGCGGTGAGATCCGGTCAGCAGATTAGGGGTTAATTATTGTAGGTAGGTGGAGGTGACGTTGGGGGCGGCAGATTAGGGGTTAATAAATATAATATAGGGGTCGGCGGTGTTAGGGGCAGCAGATTAGGGGTACATAGGGATAACGTAGGTTGCGGCGGTGTACGGAGCGGCAGATGAGGGGTTAATAATAATATGCAGGGGTCAGCGATAGCGGGGGCGGCAGATTAGGGGTTAATAAATATAACATAGGGGTTTGGCGGTGTTAGGGGCAGCAGATTAGGGGTACATAGGGATAACGTAGGTTGCGGCGGTGTATGGAGCGGCAGATTAGGGGTTAATAATAATATGCAGGGGTCAGCGATAGCGGGGACGGCAGATTAGGGGTTAATAAGCATAAGGTTAGGGGTGTTTAGACTCAGGGTACATGTTAGGGTGTTAGGTGCAGACTTAGGAAGTGTTTCCCCATAGGAAACAATGGGGCTGCGTTAGGAGCTTAACGCTGCTTTTTTGCAGGTGTTAGGTTTTTTTTCAGCTCAAACAGCCCCATTGTTTTCTATGGGAGAATCGTGCACGAGCACGTTTTTGAAGCTGGCCGCGTCCGTAAGCAACGCTGGTATTTAGAGTTGCAGTGGCGGTAAATATGCTCTACGCTCCCTTTTTTGGAGCCTAACGCAGCCCTTCTGTGAAATCTAAATACCAGCGGTATTTAAAAGGTGCGGGGGAAAAAAAGCATGCGTAGCTAACGCACCCCTTTGGCCGCAGAACTCTAAATCTAGCCGTTAGGTTTTTATTTTACAGGTAAGTTTGTTTTTATTTTAACTAGGTAGACTAGTTAGTAAATAGTTATTAACTATTTACTAACTACCTAGTTATAATAAATACAAACTTACCTGTGAAATAAAAGTAAAACCTAAGCTGCCTTACACTAAAACCTAACATTACAAAAAACAAAAACCTAAGATTACAAAAATAAAAAAACCTACCATTACAAAAAATTAAAAAAAAATACCATTACAAAAAATAACAAACTAAATTATCCAAAACAATAAAATTATTCCTTTTCTAATACTCTGTTTAAAAAAAAAAACACACCCCAAAATAAAAAAACCCTATTCTATAATAAACTACCAAGGGCCCTTAAAAGGGCCTATTGTAGGGCATTGCCCTAAAGAAATCAGCTCTTTTTCTAAAAAAGAAAAACAAACCTCCTAATAGTATACAAACCCCCACCCCCCAAACCCACAAAATAAAAATAAAGTTGTTAAACCTAATCTACCAATTGCCCTGAAAAGGGCATTTGTATGGGCATTGCCCTTAAAAGGGCATTCAGCTCTTTTACTGCTCATTAAAGAAAATGGCTATTCTAAAAAAAAAACATTGCACAAAATAACAAATTATTCAAAATAATAAAAATTATTCCTATTCTAAACCATTTAAAAAAAAAAACACCCCAAAATAAAAGAACCCTAATCTATAATAAACTACCAATAGCCCTTAAAAGGGCCTTTTGTAGGGCATTGCCCTAAAGAAATCAGCTCTTTTGCTACAAAATAAAAACAAACACCCCCTAACATTACAAGCCCCCACCCACCCCAAACCCACAAAATAAAAAACCTAACTAATAAAACCTAATCTACCCATTGCCCTAAAAAGGGCATTTGTGTGGGCATTGCTCTTAAATGGGCATTCAGCTCTTTTACTGCCCTTAAAAGGGCATTCAGCTCTTTTAAGATTGGCCAATAGCCCTAATCTAAAAAAAAAACCACCCTAAAAAAACCTAACACTAACCCCTCTTTAGGTACTCACAGTTGCTGAAGTCCGGCATTAATGATCTTCATCCCAGTGGCTCCATCTTCATCCAGGCAGCTCCATCTTCATCCTTTGAGGGACCGGCTTCTTCTTCATCTCTGTGGAGGCGGAGGTCCAGACGGAGGTCCATCTTCATCCAGGTGGCTCCATCTTCATCCATCAAGGGACCGGCATTCATCCCTGCGGAAGCAGAGGTCCAGGCGGAGGTCCATCCATCCAACGTGGAGGTCCTCTTCATGTGATCGTCCGCCGCACACTCAGGATTCAAATGCAAGGTACCCCTTTTATACTGGGGGTACCATTGCATTCCTATTGGCTGAATATGAATTAGAGCTGCTTAAATCCTATTGGCTGTTCAAATCAGCGAATCGGATTTAAGCAGCTCTCATTCCTATTGGCTGATTTGAATCAGGCCATTTTCTTTTTCCTATTATTGATCCATGGTCATAAAACTAGATTGACTGATAATGGTGTGCTGTCAGCGGCTGAGACAGCAGGCCAGCAGGCCATTTTTATAGTTGTCAACAATAAGAGAGAACCTTTGGCCAATTTTTATAATTTTGTTTGATAGCTCCACATAACTGACTTACTCTACACAATGAGATATTATAGTCTACTGGCTTATATAGTTAAATACCTCTTCCTGATATTAGTCCAACTTTTAGAGGTCCAGAGCTACATAGATTAATTATGTTCTCCTGTTACTTTTTTGACATTTACTAATTTCCACAAGGCTTAGGTCTGTATTAAATTAATTCAAGTTTTTACTGTCAGAGCTACATATCTTAAGCATTAAGTAATATGTTCTGCTATTTATTACTTACTCTCTGATGCTACTAGTTTAAGCAGAGCACAGTTCTGTTTCGAACCTATCTAGCTTCTGCTAACAGAGTTATATATTTTAAGCATCAAACAATAGGTTCTTATATTTCTTGATTATTTTCTGATATTTACAAATATAAGCATAGCTCAGTTCTGTAATAAAATTATTCAGCTAAGCTTTTCATTCCAGAGATCTAAACCTGCCATGAAGGCCTCATGATTTAGCATGTCAGGGTTTAAATATTTATTTGCTTTTCTTCTCTGCTATTTACAGCCCTGTATCAGAAATGTCTAAAAGAATCAAACTTATGGGGCCACTGGCTTTATTATCTGTACCTGGTTCAACAGGATACAGGTGGTATTTTAAGCATATGCACTATGGTGATTTTTAAGCTCCAAAGATTGCAAAGACAGTGACAGAAAACAGTGTCTCCATCAAAACACAGGCTTAGGTCAATCAGAGGTGACACTAGTATATCCTGAAACATGCTCTTGTCACATATATGACACTGGATGATAAAAATATGACAAGCATGTCATATTTTGTAACAAACTAATCCTCATGATGTTACAAAGGGGGTTGCTTATATGTGTGGACTAAATATACATAGAAAAAGTTATACATTTTTCTATAAACCCAGACCAAGGATTTAATGTCATAAAATAGAGGGGTGGGTACTTTCCTGGCCCACTCTGGAAGGAAAGTTTGGTCAGGAAATCTGATAGAGTTAAGTGTAAATAACTTTAAACAATATAATTCTGTCATTTTACATGCAAAACTGTCTGCTACAGCGTATTTGGCTGTGCTATATTCCATCTCCCTGGAAGCAGAAGACTATATTCTGGTAAAGTTATAGGTTCTGTTATTTCTCCTTTTTGTTTTTAACACTGTTTGCTGTGTGTAATTTAATTTGTTAACATCCTTTGTTTTATATAAATGCACTGTGACTCCTTTTTCCTCATAATAAATGTTCCTTATTAAGTTTTGCCTTTATCTAATATTTGAACCACATTTTATTGCTATCAGGTATTTGTAGAGTGTCAACAGATTCCCAGCACTATAAACATAGCCGGTATACAAGATAACATTTATATGGATCAAATGGGTAGAGGGCCCTGCCGAGAGTTGCACTGTTGTAGTCGGCTCTTATGAAGACGATCTACAAACAGCTGGGCTCATAGACTTACATTCTAAGGGGTTAAAGGGGAAAGCAATGGAGTTAGTCTAGGTTAGTCTAGGTTGTCTAGAGTCTTTAGGAAGCGCTTAAAGCTGTTAAAACTAGGGGAGAGTCTTGTGGAGCGAGGCAGGGAGTTCCACAAGATGGGAGCCAGTTTGGAGAAGTCCTGTAAACAGGAATGTGAGGTAGTAACAAGAGAGGAGGAGAGTAGGAGATTGTGAGCAGAGCGAAGGGGACGGGAGGGAGAGTATCTGGAGACAAGGTCTGAAATATAGGGGGGAGCAGTGCAGTTCAGGGATTTGCATGTCAGAGTAAGAATTTTGTGCTTAATCCTGGAGGAAAGAGGAAGCCAGTGAAGGGATTGACAGAGAGGTGCAGCAGATGAAGAGCGACATGTAGGAAAGATGAGCCTGGCAGAGGCATTCATTATGGATTGTAAAGGAGCTAGACGGCAGCTAGGTAGACCAGAGAGGACGGAGTTGCAATAGTCGAGGCGGGAAAGGATGAGAGAGTTGATTAAAATCTTAGTTGTGTCTTGTGTAAGGAAATGTCTAATTTTAGAGATGTTTTTAAGGTGGAAGTGGCAGGCTTTAGTCAAGGACTCTGAAAGAGACTGGTGATAATAGTAGTGTGTTTTTCTTGTTAAATTGCATTCTGGGATTTTAATTTGTTCTTAGTTATCCTTAAGATTTCCCATATAATAAATCTTAGGTGGTGGCAGCCTAGAGATAGCTTAGTGTGATTGGCATTGAAGGGATTTTTTGGCATTTTTTCTAGGTCTAGAACAGACTAGTGTGTTAACCTTTGCTCCCACTGCACACTGCACAAGTCACAGGCTTGCCTGAAGTGGCTAGACTGTGACAAATTGGTTAAAGGGATAGTCTACACCAGAATTTTTATTGTTTAAAAATATAGATAATCCCTTTATTATCCATACCCCAGTTTTGCCTAACCAACACAGTTATATTAATAAACTTTTTACCTCTGTGATTACCTTGTATCTAAGCCTCTGCAGATTGCCCCCTTATTTCAGATCTTTTGACAGACTTGCATTTTAGCCAATCAGTGCTGACTCCTAGGTAACTCCACGGGCGTAAGCACATATGAACTAAAGCCCACTAGTTATGAAAAACTGTCAAAATGCATTCAGATAAGAAGCAGCCTTCAAGGGCTAATACATTAGGATATGAGCCTACCTAGGTTTAGCATTCAACTAAGAATACCAAGAGAACAAAGCAAAATTGATGATAAAAGTAAAATGGAAAGTTGTTTAAAATTACATACCCTATCTGAATCTAGTATAAGAAGTACATTTTTAACTAGACTGCCCTATTTAAGGTAAAAAGGGTCTGTTAATATTTTCTGTGCCAAAAAAGTGACTGGTGCGTCACAATACCATAAGTATTAAGAAATATCAAAGAGGGACATGGCTTTATACACCCAAGCCCTTACAAGCTTCTTGTGGAGGGGTGGCAAGAAAATGATAGCCCTCGCCAAATTGAACGCACCTTCCTCTCATGGGGGATTGGGATTACCCAACCTCAAGCTATATAACTGGGCGGCATTGAACCGTCTTGTATTAGATTGGCAATTAAACACTAGTCACTTTTATGCACCTGTACTGGAGAGTTCTGCTCTAGGGGAGTGCAGCTTAGCTTTCCTGCCTTTTGCTCAATTTAATAACATCCCTTCAGATATTAGAGGTAACTTCCTCTATAGAGACATACTAAGAGCTTGGCGGCTGACACTGCGTCATTTGGGGCGAGTTTGTGTGTCTCCTAGGATGATACCGCTACGGTATAAAAATGACTTCCCTCCGGGCGTTGATACTTCCCCTTTCATTGTTTGGGAGGGTGTGGGGCTGCGCTTGGTGGGAGATGCTCTGGATCCATCTATGCAGGGTGTTAAAACTTACTGACTTACAAAATCAGTTTGGCTTACTAAAGACTCATTTTTATGCTTACCTACAAATGAGGCATTATATCAACCAATTGATTAAAGCAGATCCACATTTCTGGGAGCCGCATGCTCTCAACCCCTCAATGGTCTCATTTAAATTGGGCAGGTTTACAATTTCAGGATTATACAAGACTCTACTCAGTAAGGCTGAAACTAAAAACTTAGAGATGCTGGTGAATAAATGGAGTAGCGATATGGAAAGGGAGGACTTGACAGTAGTGTAAGAAATCACTTGTTTATGTGACAATTCTTTACTTATCTTTAGTACTTTAGAAGTAGAACTGTGGTAATATGTTAATGTAACAAACTGGGAAATATGCTTGCTAGTAAGGAAACATATAATCCTAATCTGTATTTATATTGCCTCAATAAGCTTCCAATATCAGAGAGTAAGGAATACAGGAATACTTTATAGGCAGAACAAATGATATATATTTCTCAAGACAGGAGCGGTATCTAGTTAAGGTAAATACCCTGATTAGTACTCATAGCATGTTTAATATGGCACACTGCAGGTGAGGAGTTAATATAACCGTTTAGTAATGGTAATGCTAGTAGCTTGCTGGCAGATATTATTCCAAGTTATACAGTGTAACACATAGAGGAATGTTCAATATTATGGCAAGCTAAATGTGCTGTGTCAGAGCAGCTGGAAGTCAGTGCACGCTGTGAAGTTGGAACGCTGCCAGGCCTGAGCAGCGTGTAACGAGTGAACGGCTTGCAGTGAAGTCAGAGGATGCTGGGTAGGAAGACAACAAGCAGCGCTTTTGCCAAGGTGTGCAAGTGAAGTAGTTTAAATGCAGCTGAGTACTTTCTTTCACCAGGATACAAGCTGGAGATGTGAGTTAATCACTTCAATAAACCAGCAAAGAGTAATTAGACAGTGCAGGCTTTATAGGCAGGAGGAGACAATGTTAAGGTGGTATAGGCTTGATATGGCAAATTATATATTAAGGTGGAATGTGTGAGATAGGACCATGACATACTCCCCCCCCAAGGAAACATCAAAGAGGTTTCAGGGAGAAGGACGATCCGGATGCCTCCAATGAAACAAAGAGACCAACCTATCCGCAGAGAGATTCGAAGCGGGTTCCCAAGAGTCCTCCGAAGAGTCGTACCCGGACCAATGAACCAGATACTGCAGTTCACCATGCCAACGTCTAGAGTCCAGAATGGCCTGGACCTCGTATTCAGGATCCGGGGTAGGAGAACCCAGGGAAGTGGCCGATAAAGGGGTAGAAGAGCAGCAAGGTTTGATGAGGGACACATGAAATGTCGGGTGAATGCGATAAGTGGGAGGAAGCTGTAGAGTCACCGTAACCGGGTTTGGAAGAGCAATGATAGAAAAAGGACCAACAAAAAGTTTGTTAAACTTCTTGCAAGGAGTTGGAATCCTCAGATTCTTTGCCGATAACCAGACTTTTTGTCCTACAGCGTAGGTAGGATGAGGGCGATGGCGTAGGTCATAGAACCTCTTTTGGGTGGCCTGTGCTTGCTTGATGTTATCCTGTATGGTGACATAAGTCTGCTTGATGGAATTGACCAGATCATTCACTTGAGGACAAGGTGAGTGTGTCATAGGCAATGGATGAAATCGGGGATGGTAGCCTGAATTGATATAAAAGGGAGAAAACCCCGTAGAAGTATTGGTGGTATTATTATATGTAAACTCAGCATGTGGGAGGTACGTGGCCCAAGATTCTTGTTTGTTGGAACAGTAGCAACGTAAAAATTGCTCCAGCCAGTGGTTGGTTCTCTCACACTGTCCATTGGTCTGTGGGTGGTACGATGTGGTCAAACACTGATGTATGTCTAGTGAGGTACAAAGATGTCTCCAAAATTTTGAGGTGAATTGTGAGCCTCTGTCACTGAGTACTGTAGTGGGTATTCCATGTAAACGAATAATCTCTCTAAGAAATAAGTGAGCTGATTTTTGTGCAGTGGGTAGAGTTTTGGTTGGAATGAAATGTGCCATCTTTGACATGAGATCCACAACAACAAAAATGACGGTGTAACCTTCAGATTTAGGCAAATCAACTATAAAGTCCATGGAGACAGAAGTCCATGGAAATTCGGGAATAGGGAGGTTCTGTAGTAAACCCAGAGGTGGTTGGTGTGAGGGCTTACAGGTTTGACAGGTAACGCAAAGTTTGATGTATTCTTTAACAGTGGTTCTCATAGAAGGCCACCAAAAATACCTCTGTAGAAGGTCAAGTGTCTTGTGTATTCCCATATGACCTGCTAATAATGAATCATGGACAATGGACACTGCCTGATCTCGCAGCGAGGGTGGAACATATAGCCTTGAATCCTTGTAGAGGATTCCAGCGTTATCAGGGGTAAGCGTGTAAGCGGTCTTAGTAATGTCTTGTTGTTGATGTGTTTTTAGATCTGTGAGATCATTTGATAGAAGACCTACAAAAGAAGATTTTGGAATGATGGTGGATGGAAATTGAGTAGACTCAGGCTTTTTATCCCTTCTAGATAAAGCATCTGCCTTTCCATTCCGTATTCCAGGACGGTAGGCGATGTGGAAGGAGAAACGAGAGAAGTAGAGGCTCCAGCGGAGCTGTCGTGCAGAGAGGGTTCTGTTTGCCTGGAGATACTGTAGATTCTTATGATCAGTAAATATCACTATAGGTTGCTCCGTACCCTCCAATAAATGCCTCCATTGGTCAAAGGATGACTTAATAGCCAACAACTCCTTTTCACCAACTGGATAATTCAGTTCAGCTGGTGTCAGGAGCCTAGAGAAATAAGACACAGGATGTAATGAGTCCTTAGGAGTGGATCTCTGGGATAACACGGAGCCAATGGC
Organism: Bombina bombina; assembly: GCF_027579735.1. Lineage (NCBI taxonomy): Eukaryota > Metazoa > Chordata > Amphibia > Anura > Bombinatoridae > Bombina > Bombina bombina. The sequence goes on from NC_069503.1 coordinate 812,874,200, forward strand.
ATATTCTGATGCGTCAACCTCTAATACGAATTGACACTTTGTGTTTGGTAGATGGAGTATTGGAGAGGTGGTAAAGAGATGCTTCAATTGGTCAAAGGCGGTTTGGGCCTCAGGTGTCCAACGAAATGGAGTCTTTCCCTTAGTCAGATTTGTCAGGGGTTTTGTGATGGCAGCAAAGTTTTGAATAAAGCGTCTATAAAAATTTGGGAAGCCCAAGAACCTTTGAACTTCTTTCACAGAAGAGGGTATAGGCCATGATGATATGGCTGAAATTTTGTTATCCTCCATCTTTATCTGACCCTTACTGATGTGATAACCCAAGAAAGACACCTCTGTGACGTGAAACAAAATTTTTTCTAATTTAACATAGAGTCTATGTGTTTGTAGTCTAGACAAAACAAGCCGGGCATGTTGTATATGTTCTGTCAAAGAGGGTGAGTAAATAAGAATGTTGTCTAAGTAGACAACCAAAAATGTGTCTAGGACATCTCTAAAAATATCGTTAATGAAGTTCTGGAATGTCGCCGGGGCATTGCACAGACCGAATGGCATAACCATATACTCATAGAGACCATACCTAGTCCTAAATGCGGTTAGCCACTCGTCCCCGGCTCTTATTCTGACAAGGTTATAGGCACCCCTCAGATCTAGTTTAGTGAACACTGTGGCGCCACGTAACCTCTCAATCAGTTCTGGGATGAGAGGTAGTGGGTATCTGTTTTTTATTGTTATTTTGTTCAGCTCGCGATAATCTATTATCGGGCGTAAAGACCCATCCTTGTTCTTTACAAAAAACATAGCTGCTGCAGCAGGTGAGGTGGAGGGACGGATGAACCCTTTTTTTAAATTCTCAGTAATATAAGTTTTAAGGTGTTGTAACTCAGGTCTTGAGAGGGGATCAATATGACCATGAGGTATGGTTGCACCAGGCAGCAGATCTATGGGGCAATCGTAGGCCCTATGGGGAGGCAATACCTCTGCCTCTTTTTTATCGAAAACGTTTGAAAAATCAGAATATTCAACTGGTATGACAGGAGTGGATGTGATCAAAATATGTTTCCTAGGGAAGCAAGTGTTACAACAGTAAGAGGAAGGGAAGGAGAGAGAAAGATTGGACCAATGCAGAGTGGGTTGGTGTAAACGAAGCCAAGAGATTCCCAGTACAATAGGGTAAATAGGAGAAGATATGATATTGAAAGTAATTGTTTCAGTGTGACCAGAGGGAGTTGTGACTAACAGAGGGACAGTTTGATGTGACACCGGACCAGAAGCTAAATGTGACCCGTCAATGACTTTGAGAGGCAGTGGAATGCTTTTTAACTGAAAAGGAATTTTATTAGAATGAACCAAACGAACATCAATGAAATTGGTACAAGCGCCTGTATCAACGATGGCGTTACTGCTGATCCTGTGCTGATCCCACTGTAATTGTAAAGGTAAGGTAAAATAAGTTGATGTAGCTGACTTTGTGTGAAGACAGTTACTATTTGATTTTGTCTTACCTAGCTTTTGCTTCAGAAGCAGGGGACAATCCTTAACCACATGCTCCGTACCAGCACAATACATACACAAATTGAGATTACGGCGTCTGGTCTTTTCTTGCATAGTGAGAGGTCCTCTCAGAAAACTAATGTCCATAGGCTGGTCAGGGGGAGCAGTAGCAGTAGGCGGAGTCGGGAGCAAGCGGCGTGTAGGGTGGCTAGAACTACCTTTTTCCTGCCTTCGCTCTCGGAGCCTGCGATCTATAGTAGTTGTTAAAGTATAGAAATCCTCTAGGCGATCTGGTATGGCAGTTCTGGAGAGTTCGTCCTTTACTTCCTCTGACAACCCCATTCGATACTGATTCTTGAGAGAGACCTCATTCCAGAGCGAATCTCTGGCCCAAATCTTGAAACGAGTAATACACTCCTCTACTGGAGCTTTTAACTGTTTGAGTCCTCTGAGTTTAGTCTCAGCAGTAATCTGACGATAAGGATCATCATAAAGGTTAGATAAAGCCTTTAAGAAGGCATCAAAAGAATTCAGAATTGGGTCCTGGGACTCATAAAATGAGTCAGCTCAGGCCCGAGGTTCCCCTCGCAGGTATGAGAGAACAGTTAATACTTTGGATCTGTCTGTAGGATAAGTTCTCGGTTTCAAATCGAATAACAACAGGCAGGCGTTTCTGAACTGGCGAAAAGTGGATCTATCACCAGGGCTCAGCCTGGTGGTCATTTCCAGCATTCCTATTGGCCAACACTTCTCTAAGACAGGCTTTGAGACTTTGGTTTTCCACCTGTATATCTCTAAATGCCTGAGTTAAGATGTCCAGGCGCTGGTTTAAATTATGTAGCTGGGGGGCCACATCTGATGGCTCCATAGTTACAATTTTTTTTTTTTTTTAGGGCTGGTTTATTATGTAAGAAATCACTTGTTTATGTGACAATTCTTTACTTATCTTTAGTACTTTAGAAGTAGAACTGTGGTAATATGTTAATGTAACAAACTGGGAAATATGCTTGCTAGTAAGGAAACATATAATCCTAATCTGTATTTATATTGCCTCAATAAGCTTCCAATATCAGAGAGTAATGAATACAGGAATACTTTATAGGCAGAACAAATGATATATATTTCTCAAGACAGGAGCGGTAACTAGTTAAGGTAAATACCCTGATTAGTACTCATAGCATGTTTAATATGGCACACTGCAGGTGAGGAGTTAATATAACCGTTTAGTAATGGTAATGCTAGTAGCTTGCTGGCAGATATTATTCCAAGTTATACAGTGTAACACATAGAGGAATGTTCAATATTATGGCAAGCTTAAATGTGGAAGTAGTGAGAGTAGCAGACTTAGAACACTACAGGTTAAAGCTTATACGGAACCTGATAACCTCATGTGTCGCTATACTTGTTGCAAGCTGAAGGCACTGTGAGTGCTTGAAATCCGGAATGCTGTGTCAGAGCAGCTGGAAGTCTGTGCACGCTGTGAAGTTGGAACGCTGCCAGGCCTGAGCAGCGTGTAACGAGTGAACGGCTTGCAGTGAAGTCAGAGGATGCTGGGTAGGAAGACAACAAGCAGCGCTTTTGCCAAGGTGTGCAAGTGAAGTAGTTTAAATGCAGCTGAGTACTTTCTTTCACCAGGATACAAGCTGGAGATGTGAGTTAATCACTTCAATAAACCAGCAAAGAGTAATTAGACAGTGCAGGCTTTATAGGCAGGAGGAGACCATGTTAAGGTGGTATAGGCTTGATATGGCAAAGTATATATTAAGGTGGAATGTGTGAGATAGGACCATGACAGGTAGTGATACAGCAAAGTTTAGAAACTGTACGCAGAGTGACGTTATATATGACACTCAGGGAGTCTCAGGTCAGAATGTTACATAGAGATTACTTAACTCCTCGCAGATTATTCAAATGCAATCCTAAAGTAGCAAATGAATGTAGTAAGTGCAGACTGTCATGACTGCTTAGTTCTTTACTCTATCCTTTGTATAGGCATGTCTTTCCACACTTACATAACTCCTCCCCTCTAGGCAGTTTAAATTCCCACTCTTACTCCTACCAAATCGCTTGATTGTTGAATCCAGCTCCTCTCTCTAAAATTCTACCTACCTCTATACTTGGAGACAGACTCTTCGCAAGACGCTGCAGCACTCAGGACCGGAACCAGCAAGCGGTGACGTCACACGCCATCGCACACGCTGCCTGTAACAGATCCTGCAGGGAAAACAACTCTCTATCCGGGACACCGCTCACCCATTACTCTAAGAGTTGAAAATAACAAATTGCGCATTCCTCAATTGGATATCGGTAAGTTCCGATAGCTAGTTTAGGTTGTTTTCTTCCTGACACTGTGTCTTGCCTTTTGGACAGGTTGCTTAGTTACTCAGACCCCCTACTTGTACACCTGAATTACCTAAAGTTGTCTGTACTATAAGCAAAAGCTGCTCTTAATTATTTTCTATGACCCATGCCTAATTTATGCATATTGTAACAAATAACTCACTGAAACTAGCTCCTAGTTGTATCAATCTTGCAAATTGCATTTACATATATATATGTGGGAACCAGATTGTCAATACTGAGTAGGGCTAATCGCTCTGTGGTCTCAGCCATTGACATACTGATCCTTATATTAAAAGTGCTCAGTATCCCACGATTCTGTCTTTTTGCTGCCTCCATACACCAAGACAGAATCGCAGATACACTCACAACATCCCAAACCTGCAGTTGTGGTCCTAAAATCCCTTCTCTCCTTCACAGGGGTGAGATTAAATTCCACAGGCTGACAGTAACAATCAAGCCCTAATTATGGACCCAGCAGCCCTACTATCTCATGTAGAAAAGTTAACTCAAACTGTAGATAACCTCACTAAGGGTTTAAGTACACTACAGTTAGAAAACACTGCTCTGAAGCAATATATAAATGATAAGATTGATACACTTACTACACGTATTGGCTCTAATGAACCTCAACCTAATCCTCCACAAACATTTAGTGGTATTCGAACAGAGTTCAGGGAATTCAGAAACTCATGTTTCCTATACTTCCAACTAAAACCTAAGACATATTTTAATGATCATTTGAAGGTTCTTACCACAATCTCTTATTTGCGTGGCGAACCACGCATATGGGCAAATATGTTTTTTGAGACCAACGACCCCTTGCTGTACTCATTAGATCAGTTTTTTAAAGCAATGGGACAGCTTTATGATGATCCCTACAAACAGCTGTCTGCTGAGACAGCAATGAGGTCTCTGAGACAACATAAAAGGCCTGTGGAGGACTACATCGCAGAGTTCAAGAAATGGTCCCCTGATACACAGTGGAATGACCTCTCTCTGCGCAACCAATTCCGCCTAGGTCTTTCAGATACACTCAAGGACGAGCTAGCCAGACAACCTCTCCCAGATACCCTAGAACACTTAATAGATGCAAGCATCACTTTAGATAGACGCATCAGAGAAAGACGCTCAGAAAGGTCACACTCAGAAACACCCATAAAACATATTGCCCATACAACTACTACCATATCTCCACAAAGACCACCTACAAAGGCTTTAGAAATTCCTATGGAACTGGGTTTCATCAGAGGCCCATTAACTCAACAAGAGAAACTAAGAAGAAAAGCCCTAGATCTCTGTATGTATTGTGGAGGGATTGATCACACTGTAAAGGACTGCTCTCAACTACAGCGTAGGAAGGGTAAGCTTAATTCCACAAAAATATGTTTATCTGCTAAACAAATACAGTCTAATCACTGCTCCCTTATTATCTTATTACAGTGGGATCAGCAACGACTCAACTCCCAAGCAATCCTTGACTCGGGCGCGAGCCACAATTATATGGATCACCAATTCACTATTGTAAATAAAATACCACTCATTACGAAAATTGTGCCTAGTGTACTTCGTTTTATTGATGGTAATGAAATAACTTCAGGACCCATCTTATACCATACCATACCTTTGAGGCTCACCACGCATAACCAACACACAGAGTTTCTTACTTTTGATGTTATACCCTCACCTCTATATCCTATTATACTTGGTATCACTTGGTTCAAACAACACAATCCCACTATAAAATGGTCAACTTCACAAGTACTTTTTAATTCCCCATATTGTAATAATATGTGTCTCCATCAGGAACAAATACTACTAGATGTTCCTTTGCTTATCCCCAAGGAATACAACACATTCACTGATGTCTTCGATAAAAAAGAATCAGAGAATTTACCCCCACATAGGGTCTATGACTGCCCTATTGATTTACTACCAGGAGTTGACATACCTTACGGCCATATTTTTCCCCTGTCAGAACCTGAATTACAACACCTTAAAATATATTTGGCAGACAACTTGAGGAAAGGGTTTATACGTCCTTCCACCTCCCCTGCTGGGGCTGGCATATTTTTTGTCAGGAATAAGGACCAATCCCTAAGACCCATTATTGACTACAGGGAACTAAACAAGCGTACCATTAAAAATCGTTACCCTTTACCTTTAATTCCCCAACTCCTTGATAGATTACAAGATGCTACTATATACACTAAATTAGATCTCCGAGGGGCATACAACTTGGTTCGAATCAAGGAAGGTCATGAGTGGCTTACAGCATTCCGTACACGTTACAGCTTATTCGAATATACAGTGATGCCATTTGGTCTCTGTAATGCCCCGGCCACTTTTCAGTATTTCATAAATGACATTTTTAAGGATTTCCTGGATTTGTTTATGGTAATATATCTGGATGACATACTCATATACTCTACTTCACTTGCAGAACACATCAAACATGTTACCCTAGTATTGACACGGTTGCGAGAGAACTCTCTATACGTCAAACTAGAAAAATGCTTATTCCATTCCAAAGAGATCAAATTTCTAGGGTATAATGTATCACCACAGGGTATCCAGATGGATAATGGTAAGATATCTGTAATCCAGAATTGGCCTTCCCCAAAAAGTAAAAAGGATATACAAAGGTTCATGGGCTTTGCCAATTTCTATAGGAAGTTTATTAAAAACTTCGCCGACTTGACCAGACCTCTAACTAATCTGACTAGATCTGATACTCAGTTTCGCTGGAACGACGACTTACAACAAATATTCAATTACTTAAAAACTGCTTTCACTACGGCACCTATCCTTCATTTCCCAAATTCTGAACTGCAGTATATCTTAGAAGTAGATGCATCTAATTATGCTTTAGGGGCTATCCTCTCCCAGAGGCTAACACCTAAGGACCCTTTGCACCCTGTTGCTTTCTACTCACGTGTTCTCAACTCGGCCAAAATCAACTACCCGATTGGGGATAAAGAACTATTAGCAATCAAGACCTCATTGGAACAATGGAGACACCTTCTGGAGGGAACCGTTCTTCCAGTCTTGATTTACACAGATCACAAAAATCTAGAATATCTAAAATCAAATAGAACTCTTAGTGCACGGCAAGTCCGATGGAATCTATTCCTGGCTAGATTCAATTATCTTATCACCTACCGTCCTGCAAGCAAGAACAAGAAGGCTGATGCCCTCTCAAGACACTTGGTGGACCAAGTGTCACAACCAAATCTCTCACCCTTAGTACCTCTGGATAGGTTCTTAGCCTTAACGGTAGAACAAAACATTCAGTTCAAATCGGCACAACTGGCTGACACAAATAAACCATTACAGGTCTTAACTTTACATACGGATGGTTTATATTATCATCAACAACAAATCTATGTACCCAGCAGTCTCAGACCAACAGTCCTAAGGACTTTACATGACTCCCCATCTGCAGGACACATGAGCATAAAGAAGACTCAGGATTTGGTCTCAAGATTTTTTTGGTGGCCTACTTACCTCTCCGATATCGCCGAATACGTAAAGACTTGTAAAATCTGCGAAACTACCAAAAAGGGGAGGACTCCCCCGTACGGACACTTGATCCCTTTACCAACTCCTGACCGTCCTTGGAGGGACATAGCTATCGACTACATAGTCGACCTGCCCATCTCAGAAAAGAATAATACCATATTAGTGGTCGTGGACTTATTTAGTAAAATGGCACATTTTGTGCCCTACCATAAGCTTCCAACTTCTTCTGAAACCATTTCATTGATGTTCCATCATGTGTTCAAGCTACACGGACTCCCGAATAGTATCACCTCCGATAGAGGTAGCCAATTCACCAGCCATTTCTGGAAACAACTCTGTCACTCACTGGGTATTTCCAGACGTCTCAGTACCTCTTTTCATCCCCAGACCAAAGGCCAGACTGAAAGGACAAATCAGTGCATCGAACAATACTTAAGATGTTTCATCTCTGCTAAACAAGAGAATTGGACCCAGCTTCTGCCATACGCAGAATTTGCCTTCAACAACTCCATTCACTCCTCTACTAACTCCACACCATTCTTCATTAACTATGGTTTCCATCCCACTTTTGAATGGGATTCTGTGTTAGGCAATACTTGTCCTGTTGTGAATGAACTCATCAACTCCATTAGCGAATCCTTCTCATTGACTGCTCAAAATATCCGGTTAGCTAAGGATCGATATAAATATCACTTTGACAAGAAAAGGATTCCCTCTCCTAAATATTCTGTTGGTGATTATGTTTGGTTATCGACACGTAATCTGCATTTACCCATTCCATCCAGAAAACTTTCATCCAGCTTCATTGGGCCTTTCCCTATCGTGAAAGTTGTGAATATGAATGCTGTTACCCTCGCCTTACCTACAAATCTGAAATCCCATCCTACCTTTCATGTGTCTCTCCTCAAGCCTTATAGGCAACTTCGTCACCATGATCCTTCTATCCCTCTGCTTCCACATCTGCAGGATACCTCCCTGGAGTATGAGGTACAAGACGTGTTGGATTCCCAATGCCTCTGAGGGCAACTCCAGTATCTGGTTCATTGGAAGGGCTATCCTGATTCTGAGGACTCCTGGGAACCGGCTTCCAACCTCTCTGCCCCCCGATTGATCGCCAGGTTTCATGAACGTTGTCCTGATAGGCCTGGACTTGATCCCCGGAGTTGATCTTTGGTGGGGGGTCTTGACATGACTGCTTAGTTCTTTACTCTATCCTTTGTATAGGCATGTCTTTCCACACTTACATAACTCTTCCCCTCTAGGCAGTTTAAATTCCCACTCTTACTCCTACCAAATCGCTTGATTGTTGAATCCAGCTCCTCTCTCTAAAATTCGACCTACCTCTATACTTGGAGACAGACTCTTCGCAAGACGCTGCAGCACTCAGGACCGGAACCAGCAAGCGGTGACGTCACACGCCATCGCACACGCTGCCTGTAACAGATCCTGCAGGGAAAACAACTCTCTATCCGGGACACCGCTCACCCATTACTCTAAGAGTTGAAAATAACAAATTGCGCATTCCTCAATTGGATATCGGTAAGTTCCGATAGCTAGTTTGGGTTGTTTTCTTCCTGACACTGTGTCTTGCCTTTTGGACAGGTTGCTTAGTTACTCAGACCCCCTACTTGTACACCTGAATTACCTAAAGTTGTCTGTACTATAATCAAAAGCTGCTCTTAATTATTTTCTATGACCCATGCCTAATTTATGCATATTGTAACAAATAACTCAATGAAACTAGCTCCTAGTTGTATCAATCTTGCAAATTGCATTTACATATATATATGTGGGAACCAGATTGTCAATACTGAGTAGGGCTAATCGCTCTGTGGTCTCAGCCATTGACATACTGATCCTTATATTAAAAGTGCTCAGTATCCCACGATTCTGTCTTTTTGCTGCCTCCATACACCAAGACAGAATCGCAGATACACTCACAACATCCCAAACCTGCAGTTGTGGTCCTAAAATCCCTTCTCTCCTTCACAGGGGTGAGATTAAATTCCACAGGCTGACACAGACTGAATGATCCTGACTTCCTTCACTACTTCCTTGCGTGCCCCCGAGTTGGACAGTTCTGGGGAAAGGTAGACTTTTGGATTACTAATACCTTGGCAGTCAAGGTTAAAATTGGAATTGAACAAATTTGTTTCCTAGATTGGGGGGACCAGAGCCCCAGGTTGAGTTATTTGCTCACTACGATAATTCTTACGACAAGAAAGGTTATCTTGAAAGTTTGGACTCTGAAAGATGCCCCCTCCTTTGTGACATTTAAACGTAGTCTATATAGGCAACTACTCATAGAACAACTAGACACTAGGATGGACACTACTAAACGACTAAAGCACTTTTTAAATAAATAGCAGGTGTATATTGCTACGTTGAGTATTGAACTTCAGAGGCAAATTCTCACCCCTTTTGCCCAAACTGAATATATGTTGACAGCCTCTCTGAGGGGTGAGTGGGGATTCTTGTACCAGTTGCTGGATGGCGGGAGGGGGGAGGAGAATTAAGGATCCCTTTCTCTCCTTCTTCCCCCTTTTTTTTTTCACCCCCCACTGTGAGATCTGAAAAGATGTACCTAGGTCAGTACACGTGGAATCTATAAAAGGGTTAACAACTTGATGGAAATTATTGGTTGTGTTCGTTCTAGTTTGTGTATGTTTATAGAGATAAATGAGGATTGAGAATGTTAAGACTGGTAGCATTTGGCTGTGAGCGGTCATGTTGAAATCAAAAGAAGAGAATACAGTTAATGTCTATTTTATGAGATATTGGATAACCAAGTTAATTGCTTTACTGACTTTAATCTGTATAATGTGAATATATTCAGTATAAGTACTGATATTATGTATGAATGTTACTCGCATATTGTCTTCAATTCTGCTATGTATGTCATTCTCTATATCCTCAATAAAAAGTTAATTTTAAGAAAAGTATTAAGAAATATGTTCCCCTATTTATAGCTTCCTGTCAGGGTTTCACCATGACTTCAATAATTATTTGCTGCTTTTTATCTTGGCTGCCATTTTTAGACTCACCTGTCTTTTCTCCTTGCTTGTAGCAGAGTGTGTAACGCTGCTCACTACTCACAGGCTCCCTCTTATGGCCCAACTGGAGAACATAATCAGAGAGAGACAGGTTGCAGTCCCAGAATGATGATGTGATCACTCCCTATTTAACTGCCTCATTCCTATTTACCATTGCCCTTGCTTTGTCTCTGATCTCTCTGTGAGTTCCTGTGTGCCTGACTCTGTGTATAACCTGGCTTGTTTGCCATCCCTTCTGGTTTCTGATTCCTGGCTAGTTCCTGTCTTCAATGAAATTCGTATTCCTGACCCCAGCTCGTCTGACTATTCACTTTGGTTCCTGAACCGGCTTGTCTCACTATCTGCTCTGGCTTGTCTTTTGGCTTTTGGACTCATTATAATTTATTGTTATTTTATAATTAATGTGTGATTAATTTAGCATTTTACATCTCTGTCTGGTTCCTGGTACCCTGACATTAGGCAAGGGACATAAATCCTAATGGGGTTAATCATCCACCTTTGTCCACCATAATTTCCAGGATGGAGGAACAGGATCACCGCAAGGATCAATTTGCAGTAGCCCTGCAAATTCTTCTGACTCACACTGCACACTTGGTTCAGAGAGCCCCACAACCTATGGCTGCTCATCTCTGCTGCTGCACCTAGTCCTATCAGGAGCATGTCTGGTTCTGCACCTCTACCCCAGTGATATGGAGGCAATCCTAATCAGTGCAGAGGTTTTTTGAACAAGGCAGGCATATACTTTGAGATGTTACCCTAAGCATTTCCCTCTGACAGAGCTAAGGTGGGATTTCTCATCTCATTACTCTCTGACACTGCTCTTGCTTGGGCTAATCCCTTGGGAGACTAATAAACCTCTGATATATAATTACCCTGAATTTGTAACCTTATTTCGAAGGGTGTTTGATGTTCTGGCTCGCTCCTCCTCTGCTGCCAAACAACTCATGTCCATTAAGCAAGGTATGAGATCTGTAGTCCAGTATGCCATTGAGTTCCATACACTTGCAGCAGAGATAGGTTGGAACAATGAAGCCCTTGTTGCCGCCTTCTCTCATGGGTTTTCTGATGCGATTAAAGAGGAAGTTGCTGCCAGAGATTTACCAGAGGATCTCAAAGCCTTGGTGTCTTTTCTAATCCTAATTGACATCAGACTCAGAGAGAAACCCTCCTTCAAGGAGCACTTTCAGAAGTCTCCTGTCCAGTTGTCTCCTATGTTTTTGTTCCCACCCATGCCTCCCTCACCTCCCATGCCTCCTGATCCAGAGACACCAGGTACCGCTGAGGCTATGCAGCTGGGATTCACACTCCTCTTTGTGGCGGGGAGGGCCTTTAGGAAGAGGGAGGGGCTCTGCCTCTATTGTGGGCTACAAGACCACCTTTTAAAGTCTTGTCCTAAACAGCTGGGAAAAGCTCACACCTAAGGTCCTGTCGGGACAGACCTTGGTTGGTTTATCCTCTTCCCTGGAACCTCAAAAAGAGAGACCTTTGATCACGGTTCTTCTTCCCTGGGTGGACTCCTCCATAGTCACTCAGGCTCTTGTAGACTTCAGACTATTTAATCGACAGTGCTTTTGTACAACCTCGGTCAGCTCCACTTGCCATTGAAACCATTGATGACAGGCCCTTCAGCTTGCACTCGTTACTCATAAAACTGCTCGGTTATGCAAGGCTGTTGTGACCCTCCATTATGAAACTCTCCAGTTCCAGGTGATAACCTCTCTGCATGTCTTTTGTGGAGAATAGAGCTATGGAGGAGTATGTTGCTGGTGCCCTATCACAGGGAATCATCCACAAATCCTCCTCTCCAGAAGGGGCTGGTTTCTTCTTTGTGAAGAAGAATGGTGGTGAGTTAAGACCATGTATCGATTATAGGGGTCTTAATCACCTTACCATTAAAAATGCTTACCCTATTCCACTCATCACGGAATTCTTTGACCACCTCAAGGGAGCTACAGTCTTGTCTAAGCTCTATCTGAGAGGAGCTTACAATCTTGTTAGTATCAAAGAGGGCCACAAATGGAAAACAGCATTTAACACTAGGAGCAGGCAGTCTATTCAACATTTTTTGGGGTTCGCCAATTACTATAGAAAGTTTATTAAAAACTTTTCTTCCTTGGTCAAACCTATCACAGACATGACCAGTAAAGAGAAAGATCCACTACATTGGTCACCTACTGCAATTAAGGCCTTTTGAGAGTCTTAAAACTGTCTTTGCTGCTGCCCCTGTTGAGGCTCATCCTAACCCTGCTCTGCCTTTCATTCAAGAGGTTGATGCATCTGAGACAGGAGTAGGTGCCCTAAGCCTGAGGGTTCCTTGCATCCGTGCAGTTTCTTCTCTAAGAAATTGTCCCTAGCGGAGTGCAATTACAAAATTGGTGACAGGGAATTATTTTGCCATAATTTTAGCACTCAAGGAATGGAGGCACCTTCTCAAAGGTACTAGCATACCGGTGCTCATCCTCACTGACCACAAGAATTTGACTTAACTATCCAAAGTTAAATGTTTGTCGCCCCAACAGGTCAAATGGGCGCTATTTCTGTCTCGGTTCCTTTATGAGGTCTCCTACCTGCCTGGTAGTAAGAATGTTAGGGCTGATGTCCTCTCTTAACTTTATTCACCTCTGTCCAAGGAGAAGTTTGTACTCACTCCAGTTATACCTCCTGACCTTATTTTTGCCACCATACATACTAATTTGACTTTTTCCTTGGGGGAGGAAACCAATGTGCCTCCAGAGAAATCTAGGGGCAAGTGCTTTGTACCTGGAATCTTTGCACCAAACTATTGCAAACTTACCACTATCCTAAAGCCGCAGGTCACCTGGGCAAGAACCAAATGATTTGATCTATCACTCAACAATTCTGGTGGCCAGGTCTTCGTTCTGATGTTGCTGCATATGTTGCCTCCTGCTCAGTCTGTGCACAGAAAAAGACTGCTCAACATCTTCCTGTGGGTCTTCTCCAACCTATTGCTAATGGTGAGCGTCCTTGGACAGATCTATCCATAGACTTCATTGTCGACCTTCCTGTTTCCAATGGCAATACTGTTATCCTGATGGTTGTAGACCATTTTTCCAAAATGTTACATTGCATTCCCTTGAAAAAAGCTGCCTACCCCTCAGGAGCTTGCTTCAATTTTTGCTCAGGAGGTCTTATGTTTACATGGGTTACCCAAGGAGATAGTCTCGGACCGGGGGTTGCCAGTTTGTCTCCAGATTTTGGTGCTCCTTTTGTGCCTAAATGGGGATCCAGCTTTCCTTCCCCTCAACCTATCACCTTCAAGCCAATGGGGCTGCTGAACAGTCTACCAAGCTCTGGAACAGTTCCTCCATTGCTATATCTCTGATCACCACAATAATGGTCTGACCTGTTCCCTTTGACGGAGTTCGGTCGTAATAGTACTATCAATGCTTCCTTCCAGTTGTCCCCGTTCATGGCAAACTATGGGTTTCAACCATCCTTGTTGACTGATTCGTTCATGTCCCAGGGTATTTCGGCTTTGGAGGAGCATCTCCGGCAACTCCGTTCCACTTGGTTAAATGCAGCACCAAATGTTCCAGGCTGACCGTATGCATCTCACAACAGTATCAATTGCAACCGCAATTGAAAGAATGTACTAATTTAGCACTCACCAGCACAAAATGATAGAATCACTATTGTACCATAGGAAGAAGGCTCCAATGAGAAGGGGGATTTTTAAAACTTAACATTTAATAGTTTAAATAAAACAGAGTGAACTTATTAAAAACCGTATGCATCTACCTGCTAGATCGGGGAGAGGGTTTGGCTGTCCTCCTGCAACTTGAACCATTGTGTGCCTTACTTACAATAGGTTTACCACTGTGTTGCCTCATCCTCGTCCTACTTCTGTTTACAACCATGAAGAATATGAGGTCAGCGGCATTATTGACTCTAATGTCCAGAGGTCGCATACAGTATTTTGTTTACTGGAGGAGTTACGGTCCATAGGAGCATTCATGAGCTCCATCTTCTGATGTTTATGCTCCCGCCCTCCTCTGTGTCTTCCATGCCCATTTCCACAATAAGCTTTTTTTTATTCTGCGGGGGAGGAGTCGTTGAGGGGAGGGTACTGTCAGGGTTTCACCCTGATTTCAATAGTTATTTGCTGCTTTTTATCTTGGCTGCCATTTTGACTCACCTGTCTTTTCTCCTTGTCTATAGCAGAGTGTGTAATGCTACTCACTACTCCCAGGCTCAATCTTATGGCCACACTGGAGAACATCATCAGAGAGAGACAGGTTGCAGTCCCAGAATGATAATGTCATCACTCCTTATTTAACTGCCTCAGTCTTGTTTGCCATTGCCCTTGAGTTGTCCCTGATCTCTCTGTGAGTTCCTGTCTGTGTATAACCTGGCTTGATTGACGTCCCTTCTGGTTCCTGAGCCCTGGCTAGTTCCTGACTTTGCTGATCTCTGAATTCCTGACCCCAGCTCGTCTGACTACTTGCTCTGGCTTTTACTCCTAGCTTGTCATTTGGCTTTTGGACTTATTATAATTTTTTGATTCAATATTCTTTTTTATTTAATTATGACAATATGAGCAAAATGACAGAACTTTACATTAACAATTTTGCCTTAGGTGATTTCCAGATCGGCTTCAAGTAGTACAGTTATACATCATGCTTTCAAGCTTACAGAGATAAAACCAAGTTCTCAACTTTCTCCAGGACTGTAGAAGAGACCGAGCCTTCGCTTGTGAATCCAGCTCAAAAGTCTAGAGTCCATAATAATTTCACAATCGAAATCTAGGGGCGTGTTATGCCTCAGCCAAAGGAGAAGAAAACCATATAATTACAGTACAGACATATCATTTACACGATTTGAGATACAAGCATTGCTCATGTCTACATATCATCAGAAAGTCAATCTTTTTTTATTGATGGCTAGTATAGCAGGTTATAAAATCTTGTGTCTTATTTACCTAGTATTGACAGAGGATACATTTAATAGGAGCCTATCAGCTTAACCTTGTCTCATTCTGCTTTGACTACCTTTGCTAGGTAATTCGTTTCCCAATAAAACACAATTTCGGCGTAGAAATCCAACCTATCAATTGAGTAATAAAAATACTTCTCTAATTTCAGATTAGTGTTCATCTGGGTGATCCACATATTCAGGATCAGGGAAGATTCTGACTTCCATAATCTTAGCACTATTTGTTTGGCACTACATATAGCTATTTACAAAAGGGCAGCATGTTGTTTGGAGGGCAATTTAGCTATAGTGTGAAATAAATAGATTAGAGGGTCTAGATTGAATTTGTGCCCCAATTATTTTTTTTTTTTAAGGTAGAATGTGTCGTACCAAAACTTCTTTATGTTTGAACATGTCCACCATAAATGGTATGGTGTTTCTTTTTCTGTACACTTACGCCAGCATCGGTTGTTATTTCGTTTTTTTATAAAGGTGTGATTAATTTAGCATTTTACGTCTCTGTCTGGTTCCTGGTACCCTGACAATCTCTTATTCCAGTCCATTATAGTTTGCTGTGCTGACCAAATTATGAATACTATATAACCAGAAAATATTTTTTTTCTCTTCACATTTAGAACTAGATTTTGAGTGTAGCCACATTGAAATCTAGGGGTAATACATTAACACTGTCGCAATATTCTAACTTTTTGCATGCATCAGTTACCACGCATATTACAAGTGGAAAGTAAAAAGTTTTCGATTGAGCGATAACCCAGCATGCGCTAAAAGTTAGAATATTGTGACTGACTTAACGTATTACCCCTAGACTTCAATGGAGCGCAAAAAAAGAGAAAAAAAAACACCAAATAAGTCACGCAAACCTGATCACGTTTAACCAAGTGCGCTTACCAGACATGAAATATGAATATTTTACATTCCAATGTTTTTCACAGATATACGTAGGAATATCTATTTAAAAATACATAGAACATATTCCCTTGTGTGAAGAACATTGGAATCTGAAATATTTACAGTAAATACACAAACACTTTATTAAATATGAATATTGCATAAATATGATTTTACACATTTTCAGCTACTTGACTGCAAAGGGCTCCAATGCACCTATAAATGTGTATGCTGTTGATGTATTTATCTCAGCAGTTGCCACCAATTATATTAGTGTATTTATGTAACAATATTTTTGATTAATTGAATTATGAATATTAATAATAACAATCATAAAATTATCGTAAGAAATATCTCCAATTATTATAGTAGAATCTTATCAGTAAACTCCAGTGAAATGTTAAATCTCTGAAGTGTACTTCAAAATAATACTATTGAGATGTCTATAAATTTGACATTACAATTATTATTAAATATTAATATTTAATCTCAATTAAAGTAATTCCTGAATTCTGACCAGTTAATCTTCATGAACACAATGATAATAGTTGTGCAGTAAACTGAATATCACTTATGACCAGGTATATGTATTAATTGACTATTACAATCTTAAAGTAATTTAACTATCACAATAACAAGCTTTAGATAAATTAATATTCAACTAAATCGTCTGGTACCTCTGTATTATGGACACAATATAATCTATAAATCTACCTTAACTCAAAATAAATTAACTATCAAATATCACAATTAAATTTTACTAGAACAATTTATAATTAGACATAAATATTAACCAATTCAATATATAACTTATTTAACAACATTTGGACCTCGCCTATATCCAAATCTCACAATGAAATCTTAGCTTAACTCCCACAAATGTAATGGAATTTTCAGGAAAAATTAATTCACTATTTAGGCCAAAATAATCTTATGTACTTCAATTAACAACCAGAGATTTAACCACAATAATAAATGCAATTTCTAAAATATTTTACAGTAACTTCAAGTCAATTTATAAGTATAAAATACAAAATGTCTCTTTTCCTCAATCGTCAACAGTGGTGGTCCACGAGAAGATGTTGGTGGTCCTTGACACCATCAAGCAGGAATTAATCTCCATCTCCCTACAGTGCCTGGCTGGACATCAGTGAAACCGATGGAGGAGGAGTTAAATTACAATCTCCCTACTAACGTTGCGTAGTACTGCGCAACTTGCGCAGCTAGATTGTATTTTTAACTCCTCTTGCAAGGCGCGCTGTTCAGAGGAAAATGCTTCCATTCTAAAGCCAGCAGAGGTTGGTATAGTCTTGGCTTGAAATAGTGGAATTAAAGTATATAAAAAAAGAAAATCTTAAACAAAAATTCCTATATTTAATTTATTTTCTTCCCTTTACCTGTCTCTTTGTAGTAGTTTTCCTAATTCCTTCAAATGGACTTACATCACTGTTTGTCTTCCTCCCCTCCATCTTCTTTTTTTTTTTTATTAATACTAATTATTTTCCATTCTAATAATTTTCTTCCACCTGAATTCCAGTAATTGCCATCCAGCAGATCAGCCATATCCCACCAGTATTATAGTAATTGCCAGAAATATCAGTTGTGGTTAGCTCACATCCATTTTGAGAGCTTTCTGATATAAACTTAATTTATGACTCCAATGTCTGTCCATGATCATAAGTAGTTTTGAATAATTCCTAACTGGGTAGGTAACTTGGAAGTCGTGTGGTCCTTTTAAACATTATTATTTTTTCCCCACTTTCTGCCTCTCTATTTCCAGCTCAAAAGTTGGCACTCACCCTTCATTTGTCATTTAGAAGTATTCCCTCAGTTCTGTCATTCAATTAGTTAATTCCAAAAAATAATTCTTCAAAATGTGTAAATATATACATAATATAAACTTAGCTATGGTTATACTAGTTATGTACAATATGTGTGTGTGTGTATATATATATATATATATATATATATAAATACAGTATATATATATATATATATATATATATATATATATATATATATATATACATACACACACATGATAGAGGTTTGTACGTTTTAAAAAAAATTCATGTTAGTGGTCCACGGGATTCAAAATCGTGAGTTTAGTGGTCCCTGATGTCCGAAAGGTTGGCGACCCCTGATCTAAAATACCCTGGTCTATGCAATATTACTTTATAAATACAAAATTACACTTTTAAATCACAGCTTCAATCAAACTACTGCAATAAAGAATATCTTTGATTTAAAATATTAAATTATAAAAATCACCATACATTACTAGCTACCAATATTTGAGAGTTTCAGTATCCCAGAATTCCTCTATTTTCATATGAAAGTAGATATTGCACAAATTTTGGGAGAGAAGTGAGCCCAATAATCTCTTATTGTCAGGGTTTTTTCCTGTTTTGTTTGCCATGTGCTGCTGGCAGCCATTTTACTCACCTCTCTTGCTGACTCTGGTGCATACTGTGTGATGCTGCTCAATTCCTGCACTTCCTTTTATGGCCAGACTGGTGTACATCATCAGTGTGAGACAGGATGCAGTCTCAGAATTGTGATGTCATCACTTACTATTTAAAGGGCCTCTGTTCAGTATGCTTTGCCCTTGCGTTGTCTCAGACCTGTTTGTGAGAGCTCCTGTGTATTACCTGGCTGTCTGACCCTCCTGGTTCCTGATCCTTGGCTTGTTCCTGACTCTGCTGTTCTCCTTGTTCCTGATTCCGGCTCGTCTGACTACTCGCTTTGGCTCCTGACTCGGATTGTCTGACTACCAGCTCTGGTTTTGATTCCTGGCTTGTTATTTGATTTGTGGACTTTTTATTATTTTTTGCTATTAATAAAGGTGTGATTATTTTTGCACTTCTCATCTCAGTCTGATTCGTGGCACCCTGACATTACGCAAGGACCATGAATCCTGATGGTGCTAATAATTCACCTTTACCTGCCATCATTTCCAGGATGGATGAACAGGATCACTGCTTGGATCAATTTGCACTAGCCCTGCAAACCCTGCTGACTCGCACTGCACATTTGGATCAAAGTGTCCCGCAAGTTATGGCTGCTCCTGTTTCCGCTGCTGCACCTAGTCCTACCAGGAGCATGTCCGGTTCTGCACCTCTACCTCAGCGTTATTGAAGCAATCCTAATCTGTGCAGAGGGTTTTTGAACCAGGTGGGCATTTACTTTGAGATGTTACCTCAGGCGTTTCCCTCTGACAGAGCTAAGGTGGGATTTCTCATCTCGTTACTCTCTGACACAGCTCTTGCCTGGGCTAATCCCTTGTGGGAGACTAATAAACCTGTGATTTCAAATTACCCTGAATTTGTGGCCTCCTTTCGAAGGGTATTTGATGTTTCGGCTCTGTCTTCCTCTGCTGCTAAATGACTCATGTCCATTCAGCAAGGTACAAGATCTGTTGCTCAGTATGCCATTGAGTTCCGTACGCTTGCCGCAGAGGTAGGTTGGAACAATGAAGCCCTTGTTCCCGCCTTCTTTCATGGGCTCTATGATGCGATTAAAGACGAAGTTGCTGCCAGAGATTTACCAGACGATCTCGAGGCATTGGTGTCTTTTTTGATCCTAATTGACATCACACTAAGTGAGAGGCCCTCTTTAAAGGAGCGCTTGCGGAAGCCTCCTGTTCCGTTGTCTCCTACGTGTTTGTTCCCACCCATGCCTCCCTCTCCTCCCATGCCTCCTGGTCCCGATCACCAGGTACTGCTGAGCCAATGCAGTTGGGATTCACGTGTCTCTCCGCGGCGGAGAGGGCCTTTAGGAGGAGGGAGGGGCTCTGCCTCTATTGTTGTTTACAGGGTCACCTTTTGAAGTCTTGTCCTACACGGCCGGGAAACGCTCACACCTAAGGTCCTGTCGGGGGCAGACCTTGGGTGGTTTATCCTCGTCCCCGGAACCGCTAAAGGAGAAACCTTTGGTCACGGTTGTCCTTTCCTGGGTGGACTCTTCCATAGTCACCCAGGCTCTTGTTGACTCTGGTGCTGCGGGCTATTTAATTGACAGTGCTTTTGTATCAAAGCACTCCATTCCAATTTTGCATCGGTCCATTCCGTTTGCTATTGAGGCCATTGATGGCAGGCCCCTTCAACCCGCACTCGTTACTCACGAAACTGCTCCGTTATCCATGGCTGTTGGGGCTCTCCATTTTGAAACCCTCCAGTTCCAGGTGATAAACTATCCACATTTTCCGGTTGTTCTGGGTTATCCCTGGCTCCAAAAGCACAATCCCAGTCTCGACTGGCGCAGGTCCGAAATTTTGTCGTGGTCTCTGCAATGTATTTCCACTTGTCTTCGGAAACCAGTTAAAGTCTTGTGCACTTCTTCGGTATCTCAATTGCCAGAGGAGTACCGAGAGTTCCTAGATGTTTTTGACAAGGTGCGTGCCGGTACGTTTCCTCCTCACCGGTCTGACGATTGTGCCATAGACCTGCAACCCGGAGCCATTCTGTCTGTTGCAGAGAATTGTGCTATGGAGGAGTATGTTGCCGATGCTCTGTCATGGGGGATCATCTGCAAATCCTGCTCTCCTGCAGGGGCTGGCTTCTTCTTTGTGAAGAAAAAGGGTGGCGAGTTAAGACCATGCATCGATTATAGGGGTCTTAGTCATCTTATCATTAAGAATGCCTACCCTATTCCGCTCATTCACTCTTTGACCACCTCAAGGGAGCTACGGTCTTTACTAAACTTGATTTGAGAGGAGCGTACAATCTTGTTAGGATCAAGGAGGGCCACGAATGGAAAAGCATTTAACACCAGGAGCGAGCATTATGAGTATCTTGTAATGCCCTTTGGCCTATGTAAGGCTCCTGCTGTTTTCCAGGAATTTATTAATGATGTCCTACGAGATATGTTGCAACAGTGTGTTGTGGTGTACTTGGACGACATCCTCATACACTCACCCACATTTGAGGCTCATCGTTCTGATGTTACACTGGTTCTTCAGAGACTACGTGAGAACGGCCTGTTTTGTAAACTCGAGAAATGTGAGTTCCATCAGACTCAAGTAACCTTCCTAGGCTATGTTATCTCCGTTGCAGGGTTCTCCATGGATACTGACAAATTATCTGCAGTTCTGCAGTGGCCTCGCCCAGTTGGTATTTGGTCTATTCAACGTTTTTTGGGGTTCGCCAATTACTGAAGAAAGTTTATTAAAAACTTTTCTTCCTTGGTCAAACCTATCACAGACATAACCCGTAAAGAGAATGATCCACTCCATTGGTCACCTACTGCCATTAAGGCCTTTGATAGTCTTAAGACTGCCTTTGCTGCCGCTCCAGTTCTGGCTCATCCTAATCCTGTCCTGCCTTTCATTCTTGAGGTCGATGCGTCTGAGACTGGAGTAGGTGCCTTCTTGTCTCAACGTCCTATGCCTGATGGTTCCTTGCATCCGTGTGGTTTCTTCTCTAAGAAATTGTCTCCAGAGGAGTGCAATTATGAAATTGGCGACAGGGAATTACTGGCCAAAATTTTGGCACTCAAGGAATGGAGGCATCTTCTCGAGGGTACTAGCGTGCCAGTGCTCATTCTTACTGACCACAAGAATTTAACTTATCTATCTGAAGCAAAACGTTTGTCGCCCCGACAGGCCAGATGGGCGCTATTTTTGTCTCGGTTTAATTATGTGGTCTCCTACCTGCCTGGTAGAACGAATGTTAGGGCTGATGCCCTCTCTCGACAATTTTCCCCTCTGTCCAAGGAGGAGTCTGTACCTACTCCAGTTATACCTCCTGACCATATTTTGGTTACCACACATACTATTTTGACTTCTCCCTTGGGGGAGGAGATCCTGGCTGCACAAACCAATGCACCTCCTGAGAAACCTAGTGGTAAGTGTTTTGTTCCTGAGAATCTTCTAACTAAACTTTTGCACACTTACCACTATCCTAAAGCCGCAGGTCACCCAGGCAAGAACCAAATGATTTGGTCTGTCACTCGACAATTCTGGTGGCCAGGTCTTCGTTCTGATGTTGCTGCGTATGTTGCCTCCTGCTCAGTTTGTGCACAGAATAAGACTCCTCGATGTCTTCCTGTGGGTCTTCTTCAACCTATTGCTAATGGTGAGTGTCCTTGGACACATCTTTCCATGGACTTCATTGTCGAGCTCCCTGTTTCCAATGGCAATACTGTTATCCTTATGGTGGTTGACCGTTTTTCTAAAATGTCACATTGCATTCCCTTGAAGAAGTTGCCTACCGCTCAGGAGCTTGCTTCAATTTTTGCCCGGGAGGTCTTCCATTTACATGGGTTACCCAAGGAGATAGTGTCGGACTGGGGTAGCCAGTTTGTCTCCAGATTTTGGCGTTCTTTTTGTGCTCAAATGGGGATCCAGCTTTCCTTCTCCTCGGCATATCCCCCTCAATCCAATGGGGCTGCGGAATGGTCTAATCAAGCTCTGGAACAGTTCATCCATTGCTATGTCTCAGATCACCACAATAATTTGTCTGAGCTGTTACCTTGGGCAGAGTTTGCTCGTAATAGTGCTATTAATATTTAGGTTAACATAGGGGACCCCCTATTTCCACCGATTTTAAAGGGGAGGTGTCATGATACAGCCATGTGGAGTAGTTGATACCTGGATTGGCTACCCAGCAGAAGTGGTATTGTGGTCTCACCCTGGAAAGGGTTAATGTGAACTGCTTGTTCTTTGTGTGATATCTGTGCTTAGGAATGCTGTAAGCTAACCCCCTTTCTCTTGGAGACTGATACTGTGAGCCACGGCTAGCTGTGCATTGGCTAAACCACAACAAGACAAAGAAAGTTTAGTTTAAGAGTGTGTAACAGAAAGACTTTTGGTTAGAACTCCCTGGGACTCAAACAGCTAACATTATGGATGGAAGTTCTCCCATATACAGACCACTGGAACTTTGGTAATAAGTGTATGGTATTGTGTTATATCCTGTCCCAAATTATTTTTAAAAGAACTGTAACTTTGTACCTGTATGTTTTTTTGAATGTTATAATTTCGCACTATATAACCTTTATTGATATTTTTGTTATTAAACACATAGAAAATCTCAATCTGTCTTTGGGCTATAATATTCAAATTCACACTCCTGTTGAGACAAGGTTAAAGGCACGTTACCTAATTGTTAAATTGTGTGAGTTTTTGCGGGATCCAAAATGCCCCTTAAATTTAGAAGTTTTGGTGGTGGCAGAAATTGTTAATTAGAGCATTGTGGACAGGATTTGGGGATTAATATGGTGTCCCTTTTAAGGTCCTTTTGTAGAGTTACAAGGTTAAGGGAACCAGAGCTATGTGCTATTAACCCCTTCATGTCCACACCCCTCTATTGTGACATTGAAAAGGTTTGATTCGTCACAAAGAACATAGCTAATAGTATTTGCATTCTTTTTGTCAGTCTAGTAACCAAAAGTCTTCAGAAGTACAATCCTAATTGGAACAAGACCAAACAGTAAAAAAAAAACTCTTGCTAGACCAAGTCAGCATGGAGATGTGACCCTGATCCAGATATTTTTCTGGTAGGAGCACATTATGATTTTTTTAGGAAGGCTTGGTCACAGTCTGTTTGGGAACAACAGACGCAAGTCCCTTAGGCTCTCAGCAGAGTTTCTTAGGGATAATGAATAGGCTTTAAATCAAGGCCTTTACCAGAAAGGTTTCATCCTTTTTATTGTTCCTAACAAAGGAGGAAACTTTCAGGCCTATTCTTAATGCTAACATTTTGCACAAGTTTCACAGATTTCCTACTTTCAAGATAGAAACTAATCAGACTATTCTTTCCCTTGTTTAGCAAGGGCAATATATGTCCACAATATACTTAACTTTATATTGATATCCACCAGGGCCAGTACCAGTTCCTAAGTTTTGCATTTCAGGACAAACATATTCAGTTTGTTGCTCTACCATTTGGTCTGGCTACTGCTCCCAGTATCTTTAAAAATGTGCTGGGATTCCTCATGTCTGTAATAAGAGCTCAGGGTATTTCAATGGCTTTTTACCTGGACAATATCTTGGTAAAGGCTTAATTTTTATAGTTCCTCATACCAACAGCCTTTTGTTGTTTTCTTCACTTCATGGTTGGACAATCAACATTCTAAAGAAATCTCTTTCTCCTCAAACCAAATTTATTTCATATGCGTCATTATAGACTATATAACAATGAGACTTTATTTTACATATTAAAGGAGATCAAGGCAACAGACAACATAAGTGACACTTCAGTTAACCTTCAATCCTACAGTGTTTGGTCTGATGATTACAGCATCAGATGCTATTCCATTTGGTCAGTTTCAAATGAGACTTATTCAACTTTGCATGCTAAGTCAATGGTGCAAAGACTACACTTAGATTTCTCAAAGGATCATTTTAGATTTCACAGCAAAGCAATCTATTTCCTGGTGGATAGATCACCAGACCATTTTTCTGGGGGCATCCTTTGACCATCCGTCTTGGACAGTTATCATGATAGACGCAATACTCTCAGGTTTGGATGCAATTTGGGGGGTCCAGGAGAGCACATGGAGTTTGGTCTCCCCAGGAGCAAAGGTTGCCAAAAAATATCTTGGAACTCTGTGCTATCTTCAGGGCACTTCAGAACTGGCCTTTGGGTAAAGAAGAGACTTATCAGCATTTTCAATCAGACACTATCACAGCAGTGGACAATATCAATCATCAATCATCTCTCCTAACCCTGGCCCTGCAGCAATCACCACACTTTTACGCTCTCACTCAGTCTCCCACTGCAAAAGCTCTAGGTCATGCAATCCTAACAATCTCATCTCTATTAACCCACAGCGCTTATCCCCTCTCTTTTCTTGTGCTCTTTGGAATGACGCCACCTGTCACCCATTTCCCATCTCAGACCACCATCTGCTCACCTTTAAGCTTAATATACAGGCTAAACCTACTTCTCCCCCTCAACCCCGCACCTGTAGAAATCTGCACACTGTGGATCCTCTACAACTCTCCAACCTTATTCAAAAACACATCCCCCACACTTCCACAATGACCTTGCTACAACCCACTATAACAATACTCTCTCCTCTGCACTGGACACTTTCGCTCCTCCCCAAATATGCAAAACCCCACGTCATCAGTTGATACCTGGATTGGCTACCCAGCAGAAGTGGTATTGTGGTCTCACCCTGGAAAGGGTTAATGTGAACTGCTTGTTCTTTGTGTGATATCTGTGCTTAGGAATGCTGTAAGCTAACCCCCTTTCTCTTGGAGACTGATACTGTGAGCCACGGCTAGCTGTGCATTGGCTAAACCACAACAAGACAAAGAAAGTTTAGTTTAAGAGTGTGTAACAGAAAGACTTTTGGTTAGAACTCCCTGGGACTCAAACAGCTAACATTATGGATGGAAGTTCTCCCATATACAGACCACTGGAACTTTGGTAATAAGTGTATGGTATTGTGTTATATCCTGTCCCAAATTATTTTTAAAAGAACTGCAACTTTGTACCTGTATGTTTTTTTGAATGTTATAATTTCGCACTATATAACCTTTATTGATATTTTTGTTATTAAACACATAGAAAATCTCAATCTGTCTTTGGGCTCTAATATTCAAATTCACACTCCTGTTGAGACAAGGTTAAAGGCACGTTACCTAATTGTTAAATTGTGTGAGTTTTTGCGGGATCCAAAATGCCCCTTAAATTTAGAAGTTTTGGTGGTGGCAGAAATTGTTAATTAGAGCATTGTGGACAGGATTTGGGGATTAATATGGTGTCCCTTTTAAGGTCCTTTTGTAGAGTTACAAGGTTAAGGGAACCAGAGCTATGTGCTATTAACCCCTTCATGTCCACACCCCTCTATTGTGACATTGAAAAGGTTTGATTCGTCACAAAGAACATAGCTAATAGTATTTGCGTTCTTTTTGTCAGTCTAGTAACCAAAAGTCTTCAGAAGTACAATCCTAATTGGAACAAGACCAAACAGTAAAAAAAAAAACTCTTGCTAGACCAAGTCAGCATGGAGATGTGACCCTGATCCAGATATTTTTCTGGTAGGAGCACATTATGATTTTTTTAGGAAGGCTTGGTCACAGTCTGTTTGGGAACAACAGACGCAAGTCCCTTAGGCTCTCAGCAGAGTTTCTTAGGGATAATGAATAGGCTTTAAATCAAGGCCTTTACCAGAAAGGTTTCATCCTTTTTATTGTTCCTAACAAAGGAGGAAACTTTCAGGCCTATTCTTAATGCTAACATTTTGCACAAGTTTCACAGATTTCCTACTTTCAAGATAGAAACTAATCAGACTATTCTTTCCCTTGTTTAGCAAGGGCAATATATGTCCACAATATACTTAACTTTATATTGATATCCACCAGGGCCAGTACCAGTTCCTAAGTTTTGCATTTCAGGACAAACATATTCAGTTTGTTGCTCTACCATTTGGTCTGGCTACTGCTCCCAGTATCTTTAAAAATGTGCTGGGATTCCTCATGTCTGTAATAAGAGCTCAGGGTATTTCAATGGCTTTTTACCTGGACAATATCTTGGTAAAGGCTTAATTTTTATAGTTCCTCATACCAACAGCCTTTTGTTGTTTTCTTCACTTCATGGTTGGACAATCAACATTCTAAAGAAATCTCTTTCTCCTCAAACCAAATTTATTTCATATGCGTCATTATAGACTATATAACAATGAGACTTTATTTTACATATTAAAGGAGATCAAGGCAACAGACAACATAAGTGACACTTCAGTTAACCTTCAATCCTACAGTGTTTGGTCTGATGATTACAGCATCAGATGCTATTCCATTTGGTCAGTTTCAAATGAGACTTATTCAACTTTGCATGCTAAGTCAATGGTGCAAAGACTACACTTAGCTTTCTCAAAGGATCATTTTAGATTTCACAGCAAAGCAATCTATTTCCTGGTGGATAGATCACCAGACCATTTTTCTGGGGGCATCCTTTGACCATCCGTCTTGGACAGTTATCATGATAGACGCAATACTCTCAGGTTTGGATGCAATTTGGGGGGTCCAGGAGAGCACATGGAGTTTGGTCTCCCCAGGAGCAAAGGTTGCCAAAAAATATCTTGGAACTCTGTGCTATCTTCAGGGCACTTCAGAACTGGCCTTTGGGTAAAGAAGAGACTTATCAGCATTTTCAATCAGACACTATCACAGCAGTGGACAATATCAATCATCAATCATCTCTCCTAACCCTGGCCCTGCAGCAATCACCACACTTTTACGCTCTCACTCAGTCTCCCACTGCAAAAGCTCTAGGTCATGCAATCCTAACAATCTCATCTCTATTAACCCACAGCGCTTATCCCCTCTCTTTTCTTGTGCTCTTTGGAATGCACGCTCTGTCTGTAACAAACTTACAACTGTTCATGACCTGTTTGTTTCTAACACCTTCAATCTTCTAGCAATTACTGAAACCTGGTTATCATCTTCTGACACTGCTTCCATTGCTGCTCTCACGCATGGTGGTCTCCACTTTAGCCACACACCTAGGCCAGGTGAGAGACATGGTGGCTGTGTTGGAATCTTACTCTCCCCCTCCTGCTCCTTTCAGCACCTGCAGCCTCATCCATCTCTCTCTTTTTTATCCTTTGAAGATCACTGCATCCGACTATTCTCCCCCCTCTCCCTCAGGGTGACAGTTATCTATCGCCCCCCTGGACCTACCTCCCAATTCCTTGATAACTTTACTGCCTGGCTTTCTCACTTTCTCTCTACAAATACACCTGCTTTAATCCTGGGGGACTTCAACATCCCCATTGATAACCCATCTGTCCCTGCTGCCTCTAAACTTCTCTCACTCACAAACTCCTTTGGTCTCTCACAATCCACCATATTCCCTACTCACCGTGACGGACACTCTATTGATCTAGTATTCTCCTACCTCTGCTCTCTCTCTGACGCCACCTGTCACCCATTTCCCATCTCAGACCACCATCTGCTCACCTTTAAGCTTAATATACAGGCTAAACCTACTTCTCCCCCTCAACCCCGCACCTGTAGAAATCTGCACACTGTGGATCCTCTACAACTCTCCAACCTTATTCAAAAACACATCCCCCACACTTCCACAATGACCTTGCTACAACCCACTATAACAATACTCTCTCCTCGGCACTGGACACTTTCGCTCCTCCCCAAATATGCAAAACCCCACGTCATCAGCTCCAACCCTGGCACTCTAACCAAACACGCTACCTGCAAAAATGCTCCCGTACTGCTGAACGTGCCTGGAGGAAATCCCGCTCTGAATCAGATTTCCTTCACTATAAGTTCATTCTTTATTCTTACTCCTCTGCTCTTCCCTTAGCCAAGCAAACCTACTTCTCTTCATCTGCCTTTAGTGCTCAAGACCTGGCAGACTACTTTTTCAACCATCCAAAGTAATATCCCAACATAAGACTGCAACCTTCCATCTCCGTCCCCGGTAACCCCCTCCACCACTCTCAGCACCTTCCCCCCTACCACTGAGAATGAAGTGAGTTCCCTATTGTCTTCCTCACACATCACTACCTGCCCACTTGACCCTATCCCTTCACATCTAATACCTTCTCTGTCTTCTACCCTCACTCCAGCTCTTACTCACATATTCAACCTATCCCTTACTACCGGTTCATTCCCATCTTCCTTCAAACATGCAAAGGTCACCCCCATCCTCAAAAAACCCTCCCTCGACCCCATATCTCCTGCAAACTACCGCCCCATATCACTGCTTCCGCTAGCTTCAAAAGTCCTGGAAAAACTAGTCTTCGATCGCTTAACCCACTTCTTGTCCTCCAACTCACTGCTTGACCCCTTACAATCTGGCTTCCGTTCCCAACACTCAACTGAGACTGCCCTCACCAAGGTTACTAATGATCTTCTCTCTGCTAAAACAGCCACTACTCAATACTTATCTTACTTGATCTGTCTGCTGCCTTTGACACAGTTGACCATCCCCTTCTCCTACGGACTCTCAGCTCCCTTGGGCTCTCTGAAACTGCCCTTTCCTGGATCCACTCTTATCTCACTAATAGGTTCTTTTCTGTCTCCTTTGCTGGCGGCGACTCCTCTCCATTGTCTCTGTCTGTTGGAGTACCTCAAGGCTCTGTTCTGGGTCCTCTACTCTTCTCTATTTATACATCCTCACTGGGTAAACTTATCAGTAGCTATGGCTTCAACTACCACCTCTATGCTGATGATACTCAGATCTACCTATCCACCCCTTCTCTCTCTCCTTCTGTCCTTTCTCACATCAGTGTCTGCTTATCTGGCATTTCTTCTTGGATGGCCTCTCACCACCTAAAAATCAATATGTCCAAGACTGAGCTCCTTCTAATCCCCCCCTCTAATTCTACCCCGGTTCCTAACGTTTCAATCACTGTTGG
The DNA here is from genome assembly GCF_027579735.1 of Bombina bombina. NCBI lineage: Eukaryota > Metazoa > Chordata > Amphibia > Anura > Bombinatoridae > Bombina > Bombina bombina. The sequence continues at coordinate 812,903,782 of NC_069503.1, forward strand.
TGACACCACAATCTCCCCATCACCCCAAGTCCGCTGCCTAGGAGTTACACTTGACTCCAATCTGTCCTTCATACCCCACATCCAATTGCTCTCTTCCTCCTGTCACAACCATCTACGCAATAGCTCCAAAATCCGTCCATTTCTGAGTGCTGAAACTACTAAACAGCTAATCCACTCTCTGCTAATCTCCCGACTTGACTACTGTAATAACCTACTAACTGGCCTCCCTCTCTCCCGCCTCTCCCCTCTTCAATCCATCCTAAATGCCTCTGCTAGGCTAATCCACCTCTCCCGACGCTCTGTATCTGCTGCACCTCTCTGCGAGTCCCTTCACTGGCTACCCATCCACAGCAGAATTAAATTCAAAATTCTCATCCTGACCTACAAAGCCCTTACCAACGCAGTCCACCCCTACCTGTCCTCACTCATCAAGAAATATACTCCAGCCCGCCCCCTAAGATCCAACAATGACCTGCTCCTTGCATCTTCTACCATTAACTCCTCCCATGCTAGGCTACAGGACTTCTCTCGTGCAGCACCAACCATCTGGAATGCACTTCCTAGAGCTGTCAGACTCTCCCCTAACCTTTCCTCCTTTAAACGCTCCCTAAAGACCTTTCTGTTCATGGAAGCCTATCTCCAAATCAGTAACAAATTAATTCTACTTGCCTAACTGCTGCCCAATCTAACTCCACACTAACATCATTCTCACGTTTGCAGTCCCCACCTCCTGTTTCTCACCCTCCTACCATCTAGATTGTAAGTTCCCACGGGAACAGGGCCCTCGATTCCTCCTGTATTTGTTTGTTAAACTTTGTCTGGTGTCTTTTATATTGTATTGTACTGTACTTTTATCTTTGTACCCATGGACAGCGCTGCGGAATCTGTTGGTGCTTTATAAATAAAGAATAATAATAATAATAATAACTCGCAGTTCCCTAGTGATGAAGGAGGTTTTTAAAATGTTAGCTTTGGCAGAGAATAATATCTTTACAATTTCTGCAATTAATTTTCCAAGTGTGATGAACAGGAAGACATATTATCTTAGTCTCCAATTCCTTAATCATGGGAATTAGTCTTTACACCTGAAGTTTTCAATCAGAGATTGTAGATCAATGGCTTGTCATTTCAACAAAAAGCTTTGATCCACAGGTGAAGTTTGTAGATGCTCCAACTGTTCTGCTGCTTGGATCAAAATAGAGCTCTCCTCAGTAATTCTGATTGCTCTGGCGTGGCCACGCAGAACTTAGTTCGGGGATTTAGTTTAGATGTCCTGTTATCTTCCGTGGTCTCTTACACTAAGACAATTCTTACTGTCTCAAGGAGTCTTTTTATCATTGAGATATTGAGTCTCTCAACTTGAAACCTTTGAAATTAAACTCCTACTTTTTAGACAAATATTTTTTTCTGATGCTGTAGTTGATACTTTAATTCAAGCCCAAGGACCTGTCTCAAGAAAAAACTATCAAAAGATTTGGAAAGTTTTTCTTTCCTGGTGTGAAAAATAAGGTTTCAGTTGCCATTCCTTCAGAATTCCTAGAATTCTTAAAAATGTTTGAAGAGGGCTTAGATAAAGGTTTATCTGCTAGCTCTTTAAAGGGTCAAATTGATAAATTTCCTGACATTCAGGGCTTTGTTAAAGCTTTAGCCAGGATAAATCCAGTGATTAAACCAATGTCTCTTCCTTGAAACCTTAATTTGGTTCTAAAAACTTTGCAGGTCTATCCTGTTAAACCTATGCATAGTTTGGACATTCAGCTTATGTCTTAGAAAGTATTCGGCTAGATTACGAGTTGTGCGTAAGGCTGAAAAAAAGCAGCGTTAACAGGTCCTAACGCTGCTTTTTCACTACAGCTACTATTAAGAGTCTTGCAGGTTTAGGGACACCGCACACTTCTTTGGCCTTACCGCAAAACGACTTCGTAAAGTCTTTTTTCTATGGTACTTCCATAGCGCCGGTATTACGAGTCTGTCCTGGGAGGCCAAAAAGTGAGCGGTACACCCTCTACCTCCAAGATCCCTAACGCATTTTAAAGTCAGTAGTTAAGAGTTTTATGGTACAACGCCGTAACATAAAACTCATAACTAAAGTGCTAAAAAGTACACTAACACCCATAAACTACATATTAACCCCTAAACTGAGGCCCTCCCGCATCGCAAAAACACTAAAATAAAAATTTTAACCCCTAATCTGCTGCTCCGGACATCGCCGCCACTAGAATAAACATATTAACCCCAAACCGCTGCACTCCCGCCTCGCAAACACTAGTTAAATATTATTAACCCCTAATCTGCCATCCCTAGCATTGCCGCCACCTACATTATACTTATTAACCCCTAATCTGCCCCCCCAATGTTGCCACCATTATTCTACATTTATTAACCCCTAAACCTAAGTCTAACCCTAACCCTAACACCCCCTAACTTAAATATAATTTAAATAAATCTAAATAAAGTTACTATCATTAACTAAATAATTCCTATTTAAAACTAAATACCTATAAAATAAACCCTAAGCTAGCTACAATATAACTAATAATTACATTGTATCTAGCTTAGGGTTTTTTTTTATTTTACAGGCAAGTTTGTATTTATTTTAACTAGGTAGAATAGTTATTAAATAGTTATTAACTATTTAATAACTGCCTAGCTAAAATAAATACAAATTTACCTGTAAAATAAATCCTAACCTAAGTTACAATAACACCTAACACTACACTACAATTAAATAAATTAACTAAATTAAAAACAATTAAATAAATTAAATTAAATTAGCTAAATCACAAAAAAACACAAACACTAAATTACAGAAAATAATAAACAAATTACAAGATATTTAAACTAATTACATCTAATATAATAGCCCTATAAAAATAAAAAAGCCCCCCCCCCCAAAAACAAAAACAAAACCCTAGCCTAAACTAAACTACCAATAGCCCTTAAAAGGGCCTTTTGCGGGACATTGCCCCAAAGAAATCAGCTCTTTTGCCAGAAAAAAAAATACAAACAACCCCCTCAACAGTAAAACCCACCACCCACACAACCAACCCCCCAAATAAAACCCTAACTAAAAAAAAACTAAGCTCCCCATTGCCCTGAAAAGGGCATTTGGATGGGCATTGTCCTTAAAAGGCCATTTAGCTCTATTGCGGCCCAAAGCCCTAACCTAAAAATAAAACCCACCCAATAAACCCTTAAAAAACCTAACACTAACCCCTGAAGATCCTCTTACAGTTTTGAAGATCCGACATCCATCCTCAATGAAGCCGGGAGAAGTCCTCAACGAAGACGGGAGAAGTCTTCATCCAAGCCGGCAGAAGTGGTCCTCCAGACGGGCAGAAGTCTTCATCCAGACGGCATCTTCTATCTTCATCCATCTGGCGCAGAGCGGGTCCATCTTCAAGACATCCAGCGCGGAGCATCCTCTTCTTCCGACGACTACCCAAATGAAGGTTCCTTTAAGTGACGTCATCCAAGATGGCGTCCCTTAGATTCCGATTGGTTGATAAAATTCTATCAGCCAATCGGAAATAAGGTTGAAAAAATCCTATTGGCTGATCCAATCAGCCAATAGAATTGAGCTTGCATTTTTGCGTAAGTTGATTTGCGGTAAGGCCAAAAAAGTGTGCAGTGCCCCTAAATCTGCAAGACTCGTAATAGCAGCGGTAGTAAAAAAGCAGTGTTATGAGGCTTAACGCTGCTTTTTTACTCATAACGCAAGACTCGTAATCTAGCCGAGTGTTTGGAATGGTTTGTCCTGTAACATTTGTAATAGCTATCAGCTCATACTATATAGTTATTATCCCAAAGGCCCAAAAGCGGCCTTATAGTTGACCCAACTTTCTGAGCCATAATTCCTTTACCTGCTATTCACATATGAAGAGTTTTATAGTTTCATACTTTTAACATATATTTTATCCATGTTATTTTATATAACAGCAGGTATTTAGAGGTTCTAATTATTTATTTTTGCTTCTGTACACATATACGGGCCTAGGGACTAATTGTTTTTTTATATATTTGCCGTGTGCCATTCACTAGACCAGTTAGCAAGTTTGTTACTGTGCATTTAAGCAAATTTTCGGATAGACATATATACGAAACTGATCACTACTATGGTCTGTTCTGTTTTCTTTTTCAATTATATATACTACTTATTCTATTCAGCAGCAGGCACGCAAAAGCTCTAATTATTTACCTATGTTTTTATATGCACTTAGAACTCTAGGGTCCAAGAGTGGCCCTATCATCCTAAGTATATCTTCACCATAGAATTCTCTCCTTTAGGGTTATTTGTGAACAAGCTTGTTTTAGCTTAATAGCTTGACACGATACCTACGCAGATGCTTCCGTACTGCTGTGCGACACTGGAGGAAATCTCGGAGTTCAGCTGACTTTCTTCACTACAAGTTCATCCTGAACTCCTACTATTCTGCCCTTAATCTTTATAAGCAACAATATTTCTCTAATATCATCTCTACTCTTTCCTCTAACCCTAAACATCTGTTCTCCACGTTCAATACTCTTCCCCGCCCACCCCCACCTCCTAACACAACCTCTCTCTCAGCTCAAGATTTTGCCAGCCACTTCAACAACAAAATTGACTCCATCAGAAGTGAAATCAGCTCTCAACATACTTCCAATCTCCCACCCCCTCAAAAGCTCACAATCACCCAAAACCCAAATATCCAAAAATGCAGCTCTTTTGCCCCTGTTAACGATGATGAAGTTTCTGCCTTTATACTGTCATCCCACCTCACTACCTGTCCCCTCAACCCCATCCCCTCACAGCTACTCCCCTCCCTCTCTTCTACCCTCACCCCCATACTCACACACATTTTCAACCTCTCCCTCAGCACTGGTATATTTCCCTCATCTCTAAAACATGCACTGGTCACACCTATACTCAAAAAACCTTCCCTCGATCCAACCTCCCCTTCCAACTACCGCCCTATTTCCCTACTCCCTCTTGCCTCAAAGCTCCTCGAAAAGCTAGTTTACGCATGTCTATCCCATTTCTTTACACTAAACTCTCTTCTTGACCCACTGCAATCTGAATTTCGTTCCCATCACTGTACAGAGACAGCAATTGTCAAGGTTACCAATGACCTACTTACAGCAAAATCCAAAGGCCACTTCTCTCTGCTTATCCTCCTTGACCTGTCTGCAGCCTTTAACACTGTTGACCACCCTCTTCTACTCCAAACCCTCCAATCCTTCGGCATCTGTGACACAGCTTTCCATTGGTTCTCTTCCTATCTGACTAATTGTACATTTAGTGTAGCCTTCTCCGGAGCATCCTCTGCCCCGTTACCATTTTCTGTTGGGGTACCTCAAGGCTCTGTCCTTGGTCCCCTTCTCTTTTCAATCTACACGTCATCACTAGGTTCCTTAATAAAGTCCCATGGGTTTCAATACCATTTGTATGCCGATGACACCCAAATCTACATCTCTGCACCAGACTTACCTCCTTCCTTACTAACCGGTGTCACTAACTGTCTTTCTCACATCTCATCTTGGATGTCCTCTCACTACCTTAAGCTAAATCTCTCCAAAACTGAACTCCCCCTTCTTCCAATGTCTCCACCCCCAAAATTTCTATAACTGTTGATAATTCCATCATTACCCCTACACCGCACGCCCGTTATCTTGGGGTCACACTTGACTCAGATCTTTCCTTCACTCCTCACATTCAGTCCTTGGCTAAAGCCTGCCGCTTCCACCTTAAAAACATCGCTAAAATTAGACATTTCCTTACACAAGATACAACCAAGATTTTAATCCACTCTCTCATCCTTTCCCGCCTCGACTACTACAACTCCGTCCTCTCTGGTCTACCTAACTGCCGCATAGCTCCTTTACAATCCATTATGAATGCCTCTGTCAGGCTCATCTTCCTTACTCGTCGCTCTTCATCTGCCGCACCTCTCTACCACTCCCTTCACTGGCTTCCTCTTGCCTCTAGGATTAAACATAAAATCCTCACTCTGACATATAAAGCTCTCAACTGCACTGCTCCCCCCTACATCTCAGAACTTGTCTCTAGATACTCTCCCTCCCGTCCCCTTCGATCAGCTCAGGATCTCCTCCTCTCTTCCTCTCTTGTTACTTCCTCACATTCCCGTTTACATGACTTCTCCAGACTGGCCCCCATCTTGTGGAATTCCCTGCCTCGCTCCATAAGAATCTCCCCTAGTTTTAACAGCTTCAAGCACTCCCTAAAAACTCTACTATTCAGGGATGCATACAACCAACACTAACCTTTCCTAACTCCATTGCTTTCCCCTTGAACCCCTTAGAATGTAAGCCTATGGGCCCAGCTGTTTACAGATCGCTTCATAAGAGCCGACTACAACAGTGAAACTCTCAGCAGGGCCTTCTACCCACTTGACCCCTACAAAAACTATCCTGTACACCGACTATGTTTTCAGCGCTGCGGAATCTGTTGGCGCTCTACAAATACCTGATAATAATAATAATAATAATCTTTGAAACCCTATAAATATTGCATTTAGTATAGAAATATGTAAAACAGTCTTTGTTTGAGTATGACACACTACACCTAACATTATGGTTCTTTAATTGTTTCATAGACTTGTATTCTACAGTCTTTAATAAGCATTATTTATTAGTTTGACATATTATTCCAAAGGTCCAAAAGTGGCCTTATAGTGTATCCAACATAGTCTTATAAAAATCTTCCTAGTTAAATTTCCCTCCTTTGGACTTTGAGTTTCCTGGATCCACCCGTGGCCCTGGAAGTCATAGGAGGTGCGACCGAATGGTACAGGTCCAAAAGTGGCCTGTCTTTCTTTAAAACCCTCAGCTTAGAGAGCTTAATTAAGGTCCAAAAGTGGCCTATGCTGTTCTTGAGGGAAACAAACTAAGGGAAGTGTGGAGGCTTGCCCCAAAATATTTTATGATTATTGTTTTTTTTCTTTACAATTTGACAAATTTTGTTCATTGTAACAAGTGATGTTTCTTGCCATACGTATTTTGTGTGTCAAATAAGCAAATTGACTGTCTTGTGTATGTTTACCCTCAATAAAAAACTATTAAAAAAATACAAAAACATAAGGAACGATATCTCCCAACCACAAAGCATTTCAGAGCCACTGCACTTTCTCAGGTGTTTGCAACCAATGCAAATGTAAAACATTGATTCCGTATTTTTTTATTTTTTATTTTTTTTTTGAAAATTTTATTGAGTGATATTCAAAGCAATACAAATTATTAATTACAGTCGTCAAGGTCGATATCACAGTATCGCAGCATCAAACTGACAAGGTAAAGTAAGTAGAAAACAAAAACATAAAGAAATAAATAAAGAAAAAAATAAAAAAGAGAGAAATGGTCAATAACAGAATAAGGCATCAATCATATAGAATATCTGTAAATAAAAAATATAGGTGGTGTGGTCTTTTTCACCATAAGCTCCATGTGAATAGTTTAGTTGTCAGTAATAAACTGGTTAACTATATAATTAGCTAACAGACAGGTTAGTGCGTTCCCTATGCGTGTGGTTTGCGTTACATGACAAGGAATACTCTTCCCATAAAAAGGAAATAGATAAGTAATCATCAAGTCTTTTAGAGATAACAAAGTGGTATTTTTCTAGTAGTATTGTGGAGGTGACTACTTCTCTCCATTTTTCCACTGTGGGAGGACTGGAATTCTTCCAGATTTGAAGAATCAGCCTTTTTGCACTATTAACCATTAGGTATAATAATTGTAGTCTAAGTTTACAGTGTACCTTCAGGAATTTGTTAATTAGAAGCACAACTGGGTCTAATGGGAGAGTAGTTCCTATGGCTTTTTTAATTTCATCAACAATAGTAAGCCAAAATGAGGTCATTAGAGGGCAATTCCACCATACGTAAATAAATGTACCTATACCTCTACACTCTCTCCAGCATTCTGGTGTTGTGTTTTTAAATATTGTGGATAGTCTAGACGGGGTAAGGTACCACCGGCACAGAAGTTTGATATTCATCTCCTGCGTTTGTACTGACGAAGAGAATCTGTTTATATTCTGGAAAATATGCTTCCAGTCCTCATGTGTAGGGGGCCCCTGTAGTTCTATATCCCATTTATTTATGTAAGACGGCAGCCTCTCAGAGAGGGATTGTATTAGTAATTTATATGTTAAGGATAGAGTGCCTTTTTTAAAGAAATTTGTATGACAGAGTGTTTCAAATGGTGTAAGGGGCCTAAGTATATTACTTTTCCCTGCATGGTTGTTAATATAGTGTGTAATCTGGTGGTATCTAAACCAGTGGCAAAATATCCCACCAAAGCAGTCCGACAGGTCCGCCTTAGGTCTGACTTTTTTGTTTTGCAGTACATCGTAGCATTTAGGTATATCAAATATCGTGGCGAAAGGTTTGCAAGTTGGGGTCCAATGTATAGGCAAACTGGGATTATTGACCAATGGGGCCAGCGGTGAAGTGCTTGAGGAAACATTCGGAATCTTTGTAAGGTGTTTATCCCAAATATTAAAGGTTTCTAAGGTCGTTTTAGAGGTGTTCTGCCCTAGACGTCGACTTTGGGGGGGGATCCAGCAACTCCCTCCTAATTGTGGTACATTAGCTAGAGTATGTTCTAACCCCACCCATTCCTTTTGTGAAGAGTGTCTACACCAATCCACTATTCGTGTGAGAAACACAGCCCACCGATAATATTTTATCAGTGGTACGCCTCATTGATTCCGTATTTTAATCCGTAATATCTATATATTATGTGTGCAGTTAACAATTTCATATAGTTGTGCAAAGTTGTATTCAAATTTATAAATGTCAAACAGTTAATCGCAAACATAAATCAACAACTTGTGTAGAATGTTTTGGTTGTATATAAGTCTCATAGTTTGAAGATATGTACACAGCTAATGCCCATAGGTCATTATTTGATTTTGTAATACAAGATGCAGACAACCAGACCCTTTTCCTAGTGTGTCTAGAAGGATATGGCTGCACCTCACTGACTAGGCCAATACACAGTAGGCCAAAACATACATCTGGGGATGCCCTGTCCCTCGTTCAGAGGGATTTTGTATTTATATTTTATAAAGAACTGTAACACCTCTCAACACAGCATTGTTGATTCTGCAAAGATCCATCAACCCTCACACCACCACTAGTCTCCTCATCATGCGATTCTCCCTGATGGGCAAAAGCAATTCTAGGGCTATTGTTCTTAGGGATTCTAACACAATCTGGTGTCCCTGATTTTGCATAATCTTATAGTAGCAGACCAAAGGGAATTATGGGGAAGGTACCTCCTGCTCACTGATTTTTAATGGAGTGTGTGCTTTTCAGCCCAGCTATACCAATGGTCCATCCCTATTTCAGCAGATCACTCTGTATGTTCTTTATTATTGGTGAAAGAAACAGTTTGCAGCATTTTACATCTTTATTCATCCATGTTCCCCCTCGCCATTAGGGGATAACTGCTGTAAAATGAAAATGAATGTTCTATACTGAGATAACATTTCTATAAACAAGGGCCTGGGTGTCTTTGCTTAATCATAACTAAAGTTAGCATGGTCTATAAGAACTGATGTGACATACATACTGTGCTCTGGAACGCTAGATTGTATACATAGCCAACAGCCTGAAGCTACAGGAGGAATGGGGATCCCTTGTCTCACATTTGTAATACTGAGATGCCTGATCATTACTGGAAAGTATGATCTATAAATTAACTTACATTACTTGTAAGTGTATTTTAGTTATCTTTTTACTTACCCTATACATATCACAGAACTAGACAATGATCTCCATATTCCTCATAATTATTTTAGTGTCATATGTGGAGTTATGTGGGTTATATTGGCAAGTACACAGATCACTATTATTATAGTTTGACATTTTCTTTTATCTGTCTGTGTTATGTTAGTTGTGATGTTCGCCATATGTTGGAAAAAATATGTAGCATGGAGCTTTGGAGCTGGTGTACCTATGCCTATTGGGACAGCCCCTTAAAGAAATAGTAAAGTCCAAATTAAACTTTCATGATTCAGATAAGGCGTGTAATTTTAAACAACTTTCTAATTTACTTTTATCATCAAATTTGCTTTGTTCACTTGTTATTCTTAGTTGAAAGCTAAACCTAAGTAGGCTCATATGCTAATTTCTGAGCCCTTAAAGGCCATCTCTTATCTGCATGCATTTTACAGTTTTTCACAGCTAGAGGGTGTTAGTTCATGTGTTTCATATAAATAACATTGTGCTCATGCATGTGGAGTTATTTAAGAGTCAGCACTAATTGCCTGAAATGCAAGTCTGCCAAAAGATCTGAGATAAGGAGGCAGTCAGCAGAAGCTTAGATACAAGGTAATTACAGGGGTAAAAAGTACATTTCTATAACAGTGCTGGTTATGCAAAACTGGGGCAATGAAAAGAAAGGAATTATCTATCTTTTTGAACAATAACATTTTTGGTGCTTACTATCCCTTTAAATAGCTCTAGAACAGGGGCGGAGCCTGACTGTGCTCAGAGATGGCTGCGTAATCTCTGAGCTCCAGCAGCTAAACACGCAAAACAGGGATAAAAGTCTATATAGATGGTGAGCTTGGGACAAAAATAGCACTACATCAGCCAGAGACATAACTCCTGATGGCTATGGGCTAATACGCTACGAAGAGCAACTACTGTTCATGGACACAGGACCGGATAGGTGAGGCCTAACTGCTTACCCCCACGCTGAACTACTACAAGTGCTGCAGAAGCGGCGAGACACGGAACTCTCTGAGGGGACGCAGACATAAAGCCCTAAGCGATCGGACACTGCAGCAGGAGCTGTACACGCTTGATAGGTGTCTGATATGTCTCGATCTGCTAGGGAGCTGAGACGCAGCATAAAGGGACAGTAGTCACTGGCGGCAAATGGCGGTCTGACGCAGGTTTTTTTTTTTTTCATAAGCGTCTGCACCCCAGTAATAAACATATGAGCCACATAGAATAAAGTAATACAGATGGAGGGGAATAAATGAAGATCGCTCATAAATCTTGAGGGGTTAGAAGACCTGAGCTGCAAATACTGAGAACGGCCACATATATTATCTCCACAGTATGAGGATCCTGCATTTATAACAGCCCATAATTACAGCTGCTGAGCAATAAAATAAAGAAAGACATCAGTAGAGTGTCTCTTCACAGAGTACTTAGGGGCCATAGCATATGATATTTTAACCAATCCATAGATCATTGGATCATCCCTAGAAGTTAAACACATAGTTGCAACAGCAAATATTATAAAGTAAAACATATATCCATATTTAAAGCCATATACCATGGCATCCAAAAGGCTGACCAAAACAGACAAAGCGTCCAAATCGCAATAATATAAACCCATATTTCAAGCCTGCCAAGATTAATAAACCTATAGATGAAAATGTCAGAGAAGAGGAAGGCGATTCTGAGCAAGACACAGACTCTATTAATACCGAAGGAGATCAGACACCAGTAACAAGAGCAGACTTACGCTTACTAGTATCGAAACAAGACATTTCAACAAATTTTGAACGTCTCTGGGAAAAAAAAGACTCTATGCACACTGCCGTCACTGATAGCCTCACTGATATAAAATCAGACATTGCCGAAATGGGAGGCAGAATTGAAACTTTGGAAGAACATAGAGATGTGATCACAGAAGATCTTACATCATTGTCTGAGGCTGTTAATTTCCAACAACAATCTATCATCAAGCTCCAAGATAAAATCGAGGACCTCAAAAACAGAGGAAGGCGAAATAATATTAGAATGAAGGGCATACCAGAATCAGTCTTAAACAAAGACCTCCACTTATACTTGCAACAATTGTTTAGAGCCATCACTGGTGATAAGGATGAATCTGCATATCACATCGAAAGAGCTCATAGAGCTCTTAGAGCGAGGCCTAAAGATAATGACCCACCAAGAGATGTCATTGTGAAGCTACTGGTCTTCCAGGAGAAGGAAAAAATCTTATCTGCATCCAGACAAAACCCAACCTTTAAATTTCAGGGAACAATTGTTCAGTTCTTTCAGGATCTCAGTCTCAGGACCTTACAAAGAAGATCTCAGCTACCACCACTCACAACTATGCTACGAAAACACCAAATCCAGTATCGCTGGGGATTTCCCTTTGCGTTACACATTCTTAGAGATGGTAAAACACTGACTTTGAAAGAGGAAGAAGAAATACCCAACACATGTAAGCTGTTGGGGTTGGACCCCCAATCTGTATCGACGGACACCCCTGCTAAACAACGTAGAAACCTTCAGATCTCCCGGCGAGATATTCAACAGCTTAAATGGCAATCTCCCAACAAAAGAAATCTGAAAAGCAAATAACATCTGCCACGAAGCTTTAAAGTGACGTTCCAGAACTGGGAGTATATGTTGGACCTATATGCTTGATCCATGATCTAATGCCTCATACCCCATAATGAAAATACTCAAGAAAGGGTAAAGTATAGAAGGCGCTGAATCACCAGCTATGTTAGAGTTCACAGTCCACAAATTTATTCTTTGTTAACTGTTAAATCCACTGTTTACAAATTTAGGTATATTTTTCAAATACCGCTCCTTTAAGACCGATTGTTATGAGAGCTGTTTTCTCTCTTTATCAGAGAGATATAGTTAATGTATTTTTATTTCTTTTTCTATATTTACATTGTTTATTGTTGTTTCTCATCATTTTCTTTTCTGTCTTTATTTTATTAAGAATGCATTATGGTATTGAGTCATATATTGTCTGGGATTGCAGGATGGGGGAATTTGAGAGGAGAAGTGGAAACATTATAAGACCTCACACAAGAGTGAAATTTTGCTACTCTTTAAGAGCCATAACTAAGTTGACAACAGATATTTTAGATGCCTAGGATACACCTAGTTTTTCACAATGTGAGAGGATTAAACTCCGACGTCAAACGCAGGGTGGCTATGGCCCATTATCTCAGACTCCATGCTAACGTTCTCTTTCTACAAGAGACTCATTTAACACATTCCAACATTCCCAAATATTGGTCTAGAGCGTTCCCACTGCATTATCACGCCACAACAGAAACAAAAAAGAGAGGGGTATCCATACTCATACACTCAGAGTTAAATTTTATACACGAGTATACCCTAGCGGACTCAGAAGGCAGATACTTAGTTGTAAAGGGACAATTGGACGGCTCCGATATCATTTTCTGTAACATTTACGCTCCAAATGGTTCTTTAAAAATATTTCTCACTTGTTAACAAATTGGTCCCAATACAGAATAATATTAGCTGGAGACTTTAATATCAATTTGAAACCTATTACTCTTACTCCAAATTTAGAGCTGAGCAATAAGCAAAACCGACATAATAGAATGATTAGATCCATACAAGATACACTTATTCCCCACACACTCACAGACTCCTGGAAATTTTTATACGGGGAAACCAATGACACTACATTCTATTCGGCGGCGCACAAATCATATACGAGAATAGACTACATATTTATCAGCCAAATTCTGCTTCAGCTAATTTTATCATCAGAAATTTACCCTTGTACTTGGTCTGATCATTCTCCAATCTCCATTCATTTAAATGGGGTTCAGGACCCTACAAGATCTAGAACCTGGACTTTTGACCCGCCCTTACTTAAAAATAAATCTACTTTAGATAAAATAGGTGAACAACTGACTGAATTTTGGTATATTAACAGTAATTCTACTGATAACCCATTACACACTTGGGCAGCACATAAAGCGTACACTAGAGGTCTCCTGATCCAATCTAAATCTCGCTCCATAAATCACAACAGCACTTTGATAACTCAACTTCAAACTGAAATAAAAGAACTAGAAACACAGCACAAAATCACCCAAAATGCATCTGTTCTAAAACAACTTTCCAAGAAAAAAGATAGTTTAAATAGCATCCTGAACTCCATGGCAGCCAGGGCAATAATGAAACTAAAAACACAGTATTACATTTTCGCTAACAAACCTGATAAATTCCTAGCCCATAAAATTTGCGAACGATGCAAAGCCTCTGCCATCCCAAGCATAATCAATTCACAAGGCATTTCAGTATCCCACCCCCAAGAAATTGTTGACACTTTTGCAGAATTTTATGGGATCTTAAATGATGGTAAAAAGGTGTCTTACACACCACAAATTGAATTTGCCACTATAGACTTTCTCACAGACACAAACCTGAACACAATTTCAGATGGAGACAGAGAGCTACTCAACTCCCGGATCTCCCCGATGGAGATATCACTAGCCATAAAAGATCTTAAGAAAGGAAAGGCCCCTGGCCCAGATGGGTTCTCAGGGGAGTACTACAAATTATTTAAACCTATATTGATCCCCCACCTAACTAATTTATGCAACCACATTTTAGAGGGTCGTCCAATTCCACCTGAAATGTTAATGGCTAAGATTGTAGTAATTCCCAAACCAGGTAAAAATCCGAAATATTGCTCGAATTATCGTCCCATCTCACTTATTAATCAGGATCTCAAATTATTCACCAAAATTTTGGCCAATCATCTTAAATCTATATTGCCCCACCTGGTCCACCACGAACAAGTCGGTTTCATAAAGGATAGAGAAGCCCCAGACAACATCAGACGAATAATAGATTCCATTCACTACTTGTCTGCGTCCAAAACGCCTTCTCTGCTTCTGTCACTGGATGCGGAGAAGGCGTTTGATAGAATAGATTGGAAATATTTATTACAGGTGCTTCACAATATGGGATTTAGGGGCCCTTTTGTAAAGGCAATAGAGAAGATATATTCGAACCCTTCAGCACAAGTTACAGCAGCAGGTTACAAATCCAAAATTTTCCCTATTCTAAACGGAACGAGACAGGGGTGCCCTTTGTCACCCCTTCTCTTTGCTCTCTGCATAGAACCTCTAGCAGCACAGATCAGAAACTCACTAGATATATCGGGATTTAAACTTAAATCCACTGAGTACAAACTGATGTTGTTTGCGGACGATATTTTACTCACAATCACCAAACCGTTGATCTCCCTTCCGAATTTATATCTACTTCTAGATAAGTTCTCAGCTATCTCGGGTTACAAAATTAACCTAGAAAAATGTGAAGCCCTCCCTATTATGCTGCCACCCCATACACAAAAATTAATTGAATTAAACTTCACCATGAAATGGGCCACACAAACTATCAAATACTTAGGTATAAACTTAACAACCCAATTCAACCAATTATATAAATTCAACTACTTACCGCTGTACAGGGAGATCCGACAAGATCTTCAGAAATGGTCACAATACTCTTTCTCTTGGTATGGGCGAAAATCTGCGGTTAAGATGAATATCTTACCACGCTTATTATATCTTTTCAGAGCACTTCCAGTTAAAATTCCAATCCCAGAGCTAACACAGGTTCAATCACACCTCATTAGGTATATTAGGGGGAAAAAATCCACTAGAATTCCGGCTACCTGTTTGACGAGGCATAGAACACTGGGAGGGGTAGGGGTCCCCAACCTTATGGCCTACTATAAAGCGGCGAGATTAGCTCAAACAGTACTTCTAGATAACCCCAATATAGACACCATATGGCCGACTCTTGAAGCTGAGATGGGAGGCTGGACTCACCCAGCAGACATTCTTTGGGAGGAGAGACCACATATAATTAACAGATCAGACCCCCTAATCTAGACTCCACAATGGTATCCTGGAACAAGGTAGCCAAAGCAACTAAATTAAGACCAACAAAATCTAGAACTATGCCAATTAGATATCTGTTAGCTCAGGAACATCGTTTACCAATAGATAAATGGCGCAATAAGGGGCTTTATAGAGTGGCTGATCTAATAAGTAATAACAAAATTTTAACATTTAATCATATACAGGATACAATTGCACCCCTAACATTAAACTGGTTCCTATACCTTCAAATAGTATATGCCCTTAGAGAATTTCAAAAATCAAATACAGCTCAGAACACCACCACATTAGAGATCATATGTAAAGCCCCACACAGAACGAAAAAAACAATCTCGAGGCTATACTCCGCTGTACAATCGTCACAGACGCTGGTAAAATCTCAGTTGATATTAAACTGGGAGAAAGACTTAGGAATGGAGTTGGACATGCAGACATGGGTCGACATTCTTAGAGAGACAGATAAAGGACTATTAAATGCAGACCTTAGGGAAAATACACTTAAAACCGCCTATCGGTGGTACTTGACTCCACTGCAGACAGCACATATGTCCCTTACGGGAAACAGGCTATGCTACCGAGGGTGTGATACCTTAGGAACATATTCGCACCTATGGTGGGAATGGGACAAATCTCTCTTTTTTGATAAGCAATACTCTGGATGTAAATATTCGACTTACGCAGGCACAGGCTTTACTACATGTTCGACTTCCCAATTTGAATAAACCAATTAACACATTTATCAAGATCCTGTGTACGGTTACAAGATCTTGTATAGCCAAACACTGGAAAAGCCCTAGCTTGGCAGGAGGTTTTAAACAAAATTAAGGTAACGCACTCTATGTATGAATCTGCATCCTGGATCCTAGATAATAAAGAAGCAGTAGACAGAATATGGTTTTATTGGGTACTAAAAGGGGGGCCTAACACCACTCATATTTCTACATAGACAAAAGACTTCTTACTCATTACCAACGATCCATATCCTCAACTTCCAGGGAACCAAAATATATGCATTCTCAGTTGAACTGTTATAAGGGTATAAATAACTACTAACTCAAACTTTTTGCATTTTTGTATTATTTTAAAAAAAAATTCTTTTTTTTTTTTTCTCTTTCCTCTTCTTGATTCTGTTATGCCTTTCTTCTTATGATGAATATTATTCCAATGTACGACTGTTAATGTACAATAAATACTGTTCAATAAAAACATTTCAACATAAATAGCTCTAGAACAAATAAACGCCTAGATTTAGAGTTTTGCGGCCAAAGGGATGCGTTAGCTATGCATGTTTTTTTTCCCCCGCACCTTTTAAATAACGCTGGTATTTAGAGTTCTCTGAAGGGCTGCGTTAGGCTCCGAAAAGGGAGCGTAGAGCATAATTTACCGCCACTTCAACTCTCAATACCAGCGTTGCTTACGGTAGCGGCCAGCTTGAAAAACGTGCTCATGCACGATTCCCCCATAGGAAACAATGGGGCAGTTTGAACTGAAAAAAAACCTAACACCTGCAAAAAAGCAGCGTTCAGCTCCTAACGCAGCCCCATTGTTTCCTATAGGGAAACAGTTTCTAAGTCTGCACCTAACACCCTAACATGTACCCTGAGTCTAAACACCCCTAACCTTACACTTATTAACCCCTAATCTGTCGCCCCCGCTATCGCTGACCCCTGCATTTTATTATTAACCCCTAATCTGCCGCTCCGTACACTGCCGCAACCTACATTATCCCTATGAACCCCTAATCTGCTGCCCCCAACGTCGCCGACACCTACATTATATTTATTAACCCCTAATCTGCCCCCCCAATGTCGCCGCTACCTTACCTACACTTATTAACCCCTAATCTTCCGACCGGACCTCGCCGCCACTATAATAAATGTATTAACCCCTAAACCGCCTCACTCCCGCCTCGCAAACCCTATAATAAATTTTATTAACCCCTAATCTGCCCTCACTAACATCGCCGACACCTAACTTCAAGTATTAACCCCTAATCTGCCGACCGGACCTCACCGCTACTATAATAAATGTATTAACCCCTAAAGCTAAGTCTAACCCTAACCCTAACACCCCCCTAAGTTAAATATAATTTAAATCTAACGAAATAAATTATTTCTTATTAAATAAATTAATCCTATTTAAAGCTAAATACTTACCTGTAAAATAAACCCTAATATAGCTACAATATAACGAATAATTATATTGTAGCTATTTTAGGATTTATATTTATTTTACAGACAACTTTGTATTTATTTTAACTAGGTACAATAGCTATTAAATAGTTATTAACTATTTAATAGCTACCTAGTTAAAATAATTACAAAATTACCTGTAAAATAAATCCTAACCTAAGTTACAATTAAACCTAACACTACACTATCAATAAATTAATTAAATAAACTACCTACAATTACCTACGATTAAATCAACTAAAATAAATTACAAAAAAACCCCACTAAATTACAAAAAAAACAAAACACTAAATTACAAAAAATAAAAAAAGATTACAAGAATTTTAAACTAATTACACCTACTCTAAGACCCCTAAAAAAATAACAAAGCCCCCCAAAATAAAAAAATGCCCTACCCTATTCTAAAATAAAAAGTTAACAGCTCTATTACCTTACCAGCCCTTAAAAGGGCCTTTTGCGGGGCATGCCCCAAAGAAATCAGCTCTTTTGCCTGAAAAAAAAACATACAATACCCCCCCCAACATTACAACCCACCACCCACATACCCCTAATCTAACCCACTCAAACCCCTAAAGTAAAAGGGCCTTTTGCAGGGCATGCCCCAAAGAAATCAGCTCTTTTGCCTGAAAAAAAAACCATACAATACCCCCCCCAACATTACAACCCACCACCCACATACCCCTAATCTAACCCACCCAAACCCCCCTTAAAAAACCTAACACTAAGCCCCTGAAGATCTCCCTACCTTGTATTCACCCAGCCGGGTATCACCGATCCGTCCAGAAGAGGGTCCGAAGTCTTCATCCAATCCGGCAAGAAGAGGTCCTCCAGAGGGTCCGAAGTCTCCATCCTATCTGGCAAGAAGAGGTCCTCCAGAGGGTCCAAAGTCTTCATCCAGGCGGCATCTTCTATTTCTTCCATCCGGAGCGGAGCGGGTCTATCTTGAAGCAGCCGACGCAGAGCCATCCTTCCTCACCGACGGACTAACGACGAATGAAGGTCCCTTTAAATGACGTCATCCAAGATGGCGTCCCTCGAATTCCGATTGGCTGATAGGATTCTATCAGCCAATCGGATTTAAGGTAGGAAAAATCTGATTGGCTGATTGAATCAGCCAATCAGATTCAAGTTCAATCCGATTGGCTGATTGGATCAGCCAATCAGATTGAGCTCGCATTCTATTGGCTGATCGAAACAGCCAATAGAATGCAAGCTCAATCTGATTAGCTGATTGGATCAGCCAATCGGATTGAACTTGAATCTGATTGGCTGATTCAATCAGCCAATCAGATTTTTCCTACCTTAATTCCGATTGGCTGATAGAATCCTATCAGCCAATTGGAATTCGAGGGACGCCATCTTGGATGACGTCATTTAAAGGAACCTTCATTTGTCGTTAGTCCGTCGGTGAGGAAGGATGGCTCCGCGTCGGCTGCTTCAAGATGGACCCGCTCCGCTCCGGATGGAAGAAGATAGAAGATGCCGCCTGGATGAAGACTTTGGACCCTCTGGAGGACCTCTTCTTGCCGGATAGGATGAAGACTTCGGACCCTCTGGAGGACCTTTTCTTGCCGGATTGGATGAAGACTTCGGACCCTCTTCTGGACAGATCGGTGATACCCGGCTGGGTGAATACAAGGTAGGGAGATCTTCAGGGGCTTAGTGTTAGGTTTTTTAAGGGGGGTTTGGGTGGGTTAGATTAGGGGTATGTGGGTGGTGGGTTGTAATGTTGGGGGGGTATTGTATGGTTTTTTTTTTCAGGCAAAAGAGCTGATTTCTTTGGGGCATGCCCTGCAAAAGGCCCTTTTACTTTAGAATAGGGTAGGGCATTTTTTTATTTTGGGGGGCTTTGTGATTTTTTTAGGGGGCTTAGAGTAGGTGTAATTAGTCTAAAATTCTTGTAATCTTTTTTTATTTTTTGTAATTTAGTGGGGGTTTTTTGTAATTTAGTGTTTGTTTGTTTTTGTAATTTAGTTTAGTTGATTTAATTGTAGGTAGTTTATTTAATTAATTTATTGATAGTGTAGTGTTAGGTTTAATTGTAACTTAAGTTAGGATTTATTTTACAGGTAATTTTGTAATTATTTTAACTAGGTAGCTATTAAATAGTTAATAACTATTTATTAGCTATTGTACCTTGTTAAAATAAATACACAGTTGCCTGTAAAATAAATATAAATCCTAAAATAGCTACAATATAATTATTCATTATATTGTAGCTATATTAGGGTTTATTTTACAGGTAAGTATTTAGCTTTAAATAGGATTCATTTATTTAATAAGAAATAATTTATTTCGTTAGATTTAAATTATATTTAATTTAGGGGGGTGTTAGGGTTAGGGTTAGACTTAGCTTTAGGGGTTAATACATTTATTATAGTAGCGGTGAGGTCCGGTCGGCAGATTAGGGGTTAATAAGTGTAGGTAAGGTTGGGCGGGCAGATGTAGAAGTTAGGTGTCGGCGATGTTAGTGAGGGCAGATTAGGGGTTAATAAAATTTATTATAGGGTTTGCGAGGCAGGAGTGAGGCGGTTTAGGGGTTAATACATTTATTATAGTGGCGGTGAGGTCCGGTCGGCAGATTAGGGGTTAATAAGTGTAGGTAAGGTTGGGGGGGCAGATTAGGGGTTAATAAATATTATGTAGGTGTCAGCGGTGTTAGGGGCAGCAGATTAGGGGTACATAGGGATAATGTAGGTGGCGGCGGTGTCCGGTCGGCAAACTAGGGGTTAACATTTTTTATTATAGTGGCGGCGATGTGGGGGGGCCTCGGTTTAGGGGTACATAGGTAGTTTATGGGTGTTAGTGTACTTTATAGCACAGTAGTTAAGAGCTTTATAAACCGGCGTTAGCCCATAAAGCTCTTAACTCCTGACTTTTTTCTGCGGCCGGAGTTTTGTCGTTAGTGTTCTAACGCTCACTTCAGCCAAGACTCTAAATACCAGCGTTAGGAAGATCCCATTGAAAAGATAGGATACGCAATTGGCGTAAGGGAATCTGCGGTATGGAAAAGTCGCGGCTGGAAAGTGAGCGTTAGACCCTTTCCTGCCTGACTCTAAATAGCAGGAGCCCTTAACGCTGGTTTTGACGGCTACCGCAGAACTCTAAATCTAGGCGAAAGTATTTTGTATTTGTTGCATCTAAATGTTGCCATTTTAAAATAAGAACTATAACACCACACTGTTTTATTTAATGTTACTTAAAAGGAAGAGGCGTCCTGAGGCCTATCCCCCAGTGAAGCTCTAGTAATGAACCATGGACAATGATAGCAAGGTAATAAATAATGCAAGAATGGGCATGAAACTGCTCCTGTGGAAGGGACTCTTTTTTCACAAAGGGCTGATAATCTACAGCTCTCCACTCAGGTAAGATGATCTGAGAAGTCTCTCCATTACAGCGAGGCCCCTCAAAGAATTTAGGAAACACAAATTTTATCTTGAAAGATGTTAATCTCACTATGCAGTGTTCTGTACATGAAGAAGAGACTCCTACATTAAAAAATATAAGGTCAAGGGGGCGGAGCCAAGCCGTGCAGGAACATGGCCGCAAATCTGTAAAGCTCCGTGTCTGCCTTCTCTCTTAGCAAGAAATACCTTGATCAGGGATATACTTTTTCTATGCTGGACAATACTCTATCTGCCTAAACCTTCCTGCCTTCACATCCAAGTTACTAGAGGGCTGATCAAAGACGGAACCACTCGCCTCTCTATCTACATCAGGCGCGGGACTACAGCGCCATTTCCCCGCACCTAAACTTACAGCCGGCTCTGCTCTGTTTATCCGGATTCTTCCGGCCTGCCGCCCGAGCATTTGAGGGATCCTTGGATGCGGTCGATAGAGCCGCTCTCTACCTAGCTGAGCCCGGATTCCATTGCGCTCTCTGGGGCGTTGGGGCCTGTCTGCGGGCGACCGCTGGAACTTTGAACTCCTGCTGCAGGGCCTCTTGCACCTCCCAGTCTTCATCCGAGGTCCCCCACTAAGGTATCTTGCAACATTCTGGGTCTGGGTATGCGATTGGCCCTGGGCATGTCCCTGGAGGAGGGGGGGTACGCAGAACATTGAAACCACTAGGAATTTAAACAATAAATAACGGCCATTATTTGGATAAGCCACGTGGCCTCATACCATAATGTGTGTTGCTGGGCAGTTGATGTGAGACCTGGTTCTTACACCTGCAAAATCACAGGCTTTAATTTTATAAGATAAGGAGAACAAGGATCATTGAAGTTTGCCTGAACTAAACACTACCCCATCTGCAGCTTCAAAGCCTAACAGAGATCTTTTCAAGCTATCTGTGCAATATCTTTACCTTTCATCTTGCCGATGCTGATGTGCTAAAACTCCTGTGTTTTTCATAACTGGTATATACATTTTCTTACTACCTGCCATTGTATAACCCCCCCCTCCTATTCCTGTTATTCACTAAATACTGCAATTATCACAGCCTATTAAGGAAGAGAAATAAGTACCAATCTGCCTGTGCTCCAACATTGCCTCAGCCTCACTCTCAAGGCCTTACAGGGGACAGTATAAAACATTTGTACAACACTGATAATCCCCACCTAACTGTTGCCAATGGGATGCTAATTACAATTTTGTCTCCCTCACTACTTAATACAACCCCTTGCTGCCTGCTACGCCAAGCTCTTACCTGCCTTTCCCTACCTCTATACTAACTTTTGAAGAAACTAATACAGAATACCTCACTCCCTCTGATAGAGGGCCCAGACCTAAGATGGCTTCTAGGAAGGGACAGAAACCTGATAAGCCAAACAAACCACTCTCTCAAACCCCATCTGTATCCTCCTTTTTTCAAGCTTCAGACTCAAACCCAGCTCCACCTGATACCCTTCTGGAACAGCCGGGCCTTCCAAGCCTAAATATAGACCCGAATGGCCAACAGGACCCATTACACGCTATCCAGGAAAGGCTGAACACGCTTCCTTCCAAATCTGACCTGGACTCTCTCAAATCTTTTATTAAGGAAGAGATGAGGGACCTCAAAAGAGATCTTAATGAAATGGGCGCTCGTATGGATTATCTTGAGGAGGGCCAGGAAACCCTGAATAATCTAGTCAGCATGAACACACAACAACTCTCTATTCAGGACTCTAGAGTTCAATCTCTTCAGGACAAAATAGAGGACTTGGATAACCGCGGACGCAGGAACAACCTGAGGTTCCGCGGTGTCCCGGAGGAGGTGACTCCTGACCTCCTTAAAGGATACATTATTGACCTAGCGCAACATCTTTCTCCTGGATCACCGCCACTATTACCTGAAGATCTGGACAGGGTGCATAGGGCATTACGCCCTCTACCTAAACCACCACTTCCTCCACGGGATATTATTGTTCGATTCCTAAGATTTTCATCCAAAGAGGACATATGGCAAGCAGCGAGGTCCCAATGGTCTATATCCTTCAGGGGCCACTCCCTCCAGATATACCAAGACCTCAGCCCTTACACGGTACAGAGACGCAAGGAGGTTAAATTTATCACTAGCGCTCTACAAGACCACCACATTAAATACCGTTGGGGTTTTCCCTTTAGTCTGATTATTAATCACAATGGTTCACAAATTATTTACAAAGACTTTAACGACCTTGACCACCTATCCAAAGCTCTTAACATTCCATTCAACAATCCATTGGATCAACCCGTCTTGGGCCCACCCCAGGCTGAGGAGCCCGGGCCTTCACGCCCGCTGGGACAAAGACCGCAATGGCAAAAAATTCAACCCAAAAGAAGAAAAATGGACAACCTGCCACCTAGAAGTGACCCTCCGCCCTCTGGATGACCTACTCCCAGGCCCTGATATAGGGACTGCCCAATTGTCTCCTCTTGCTTTCTTTCCATCCGGTGTTCATTGACTACCTTTCTCCGTGGATGGATCCTGGGCCCCCTCGCATGGGCTGACCCGCAGTGCATAAACCTCTATCTAAACTCTTGATACCCTCCTGGCCGCATTGGATGGCCTTTCTACAACCCTGATTTCATATTGGTAACGTATAAACAATGTTTATATCCTTAGTTTATGCATGTATAATTTTAATTATATCTGTTACCCATGCCGTGGACTATTCCTCCTGGCCCTTCCAGGGATGGCCGCCACACAACCTAGGCTATGAAGAACTTTGCTCTATTGGACATTGGATGTTCCTGGACATTATAGCTTAATTAATGTTTTGTTTTGTTATTCTCACTAATGTTATTATCTGTTATTACACGTTATGTATAGTATTGATTGTCCCTCCAGTAAACGAGGCAGCAAACCTTTCTTAGATTAACCTAGTTAATTTCCCTCGTGGCCACTACATATTTTTATACCGGGTTGTGAGGATCACATATAACATGCTTGTACTGGCTTATGTAAGTTATAAACTAAACTTTGTGCTCCCCTTCTCTAGCCCGTAGCAGTAACCATTCAAGTTATGCATATGTTTGATATGTTTAAAAGCTTAAATATGTGAATTCCTCGTGTCTGCATTCTCATCCCTATACTACCCAGGGCATCAATGCATAACTTACTCCCCACGATGTTTAAGGTCTCTACTTTTGGTCACCAACAAATTAGTACTCCCTTATGTTTATTTAACCACCTTGACTCCCCCTGATTGGCACCTCTAAGGTATGTTTTTCGGTGCCCATAGATTCTATCTTGCTGACTGCCCTGTGCCCTTAGAGGTCATCTCACAACTAACTTTGACCTATTATACACTAAACAGCATTTTTGACACTATATTTGAATGTATAAATCTGTCTAGGGACCTAAGCGATACTTATGTCATTTCACTTGCCAGGTTGTGTATGTATAGTTTTTATTTAGGCAACTCATGACTATAATGTTTTGCTGTTATTTCGTTTAAATACTCAAATGTTTTACGTTACATATTATTATATTGTTTACCGTATGGTAGTGTTAATCTCTGATGGCCCAGACACCGGTCGATTGACATATATGTCTTCTGAAGACAAGGTTGTTCTGCTTAACTATTCAACCCTGATCCCTAATACATGTAACATAACCTAAGAGTATGCTAGGCGACACTCTCCCCCCTATTTGCAAGGTGTATTATAGATTGTTTCTTACACTCTACATAATTGTTACTGTTAAAATGATGCTCATGACTTTCTATTATACTTTTTCCCAATCTTCAATATGTGATTTGTGTCCTTTTCTTTTAAACTCTCCTTCCTCCCTTCCCTCCTGTCCAGCCTCGGTAGCTTCATCCCCATCCCTAATACACGGCGCTATACTTTTGCTTACATTGGCAGATTCCACTAAATCCTTTGTCAATGAATAGCTCAACTTCTAAAATAAAAATCCTCTCACACAATACTAAAGGCCTTAATGGCCCTAATAAACGGTCTATGGCCCTGAGAGATTACAAGAGACACAAGGGAGACATTCTCTTTATTCAAGAGACCCATTTTAAAAGGGGTAGCGAACCCAAAGCTAGTTTTCAGAAATTAGGACAGAGTTTCTTCTCTTCTAATACCACGAAACATAACAGGGTTGGAATTCTGATACACAGAGGACTTCCCTTTGTTGCATCCTCCACTTATAAAGATAGGGAAGGAAGATACTTGATCCTGGTCGGTTATCTATATCATAAACCATTGACACTGGTTAATATATATGCCCCCAATGTGAATCCAGCTCCCTTTTTTCGCCAACTTAGCAATAAAATCCTAGAAGTAGCTAGGGGCAGCCTCATATTGGGGGGCGATTTCAACACAGCTTTTGACCCAACACTAGACTGCTCATCTGGCACATCTTCTATACCACAAAAAACTTTAAGGCAAATTAAACATTCCCTCTCATGCCTAGCTGTACATGACACTTGGCGCCTTCACCACCCAAACGATAGAGATTTCACCTTTTTTTCAAACCCCCATCAATTATACACAAGAATAGACTACATCTTTGCTGATGTCTCTAGCTTATCTTCTATTGCTCAGACTCATATAAACCCCATAACATGGTCAGACCACGCCATCATTAGCTGCCAACTTCACTGGCATCCCATTGACCCGTCCACTTCTCGGTGGAGACTTGACGACTCCTTACTTAGAGACCCCCAGATATTTATACAGGTACAGAAAGCACTAATTGACTATTTCCAAACAAATGACACCCCTGAAGTTCACATACACAATATATGGAATGCCCATAAATGCGTTATCCGAGGGGAACTAATCGCCCTCAAAGCAGCGAAACGTAAACAACAAAATGAGTACCTTAATTCTCTTTTAGCTGACATTAATAAACTACAGGACCTACATAAACTTCACCCCACAAGTGCTTCTTTGACAGATAGCATCACACACAAAAGAGACCAACTTCGTATATTCTTAGGCACAGAGGCCAAGAACAGGGCCTTATATCTTAGAAAAGTTTACTATGAAGGAGCAAATAAACAAGGCAGGATGTTGGCCCGGCAGCTCCGGAAACGTACCAACAAACAATATATCATGGGTTTACGCAACTCTGGAGGTGCTAGACTGTCCACCTCCAAAGACATCATTCAGGCCTTTAGGGATTACTATGACACCCTTTATAACATCCGTAGAGGTCTCTCTGATCCTCCCCAGACAGAAATAACAGACTACTTAAATGATATTAACCTCCCTAAACTGACTGAAGAACAAAGGGACGAGCTAGACACCCCATTCTCGGAGGAAGAGCTTCTGCAAGCTATTACCTCCTTCCCCCCTGGGAAGGCTCCCGGTCCCGATGGCTTTGGGAACTCTTATTATACACTATTTAAGGAAATATTATCCCCACACTTATTAAAATACTTCCGCAGCATAGACGAAGTAGGTGCTTTCTCACCACTTTCGCTTCAAGCTCATATCACTGTACTCCCCAAACCTAATAAATCCCCAGACTTAATAACTAATTACCGCCCTATCTCACTCATTAATACTGACCTTAAGATTTTCGCTAAATTAATTACAACCCGCCTTAATAGACTTCTCCCTTCCCTCATACATAACGATCAAGTCGGATTTGTCCCTGGGCGAGAGGCTAGGGACAATACGACACAAAATATACACCTAATCTGGCATGTCTCAAACAAAAATATCCCAACCACGTTCATATCCACTGATGCTGAGAAAGCATTTGACCGGGTCAACTGGTCATACTTAATAGCTACCCTACATGCTTTCGGCCTTGGCCCAACGACCCTTCAACGTATATTTGCCCTATATTCCTCGCCCAGTACTCGTATTTTAGTAAACGGCTCCCTATCCTCACCGATTGAAATCACAAATGGAACGCGACAAGGTTGCCCCCTCTCCCCCCTTTTATTCGCCCTATTTATTGAAACCTTTGCATTAAAGATTAGGAATATACCAGAAATCCAGGGTGTCACAGTGGAGAATGATGAATTTAAGATCTCGTTATTTGCTGACGACATCTTATTTTCTTTGACAGAACCCGAAACCTCTATCCCTCTTCTTCTATCTGAATTATCCCTCTTTAATAAGCTCACAGATTTCCTTATCAATCCAAACAAATCTGAAATATTGGCCCTCGGCCTATCCGCCCATTCTGTTAATGTAATTAAAAATTGTTGCCCCTTGAAGTGGTGTTCTAAAGCTCTCAAATACCTAGGAATCTATCTCCCTCGGTCAGTTGATGACCTATTTCATACTAACTACACACATATCAAAACAGCAATAATGCGAGACCTTTCTTCTTGGGGCTCAAAAAAGCTCTCCTGGTGGGGCAGAATCCACACTATCAAAATGAATATCTTCCCAAGATTACTTTATATTATGAGTGCGGTCCCGGTGCCTTTACCTCCTAAGTACCTCACCCAAATACAAAACCTAATCAACTCTTTCGTGTGGAAGAAAAAACCACCTAGAATAAATAAAAAGACCATGCTGCTACCGCGGGAACATGGTGGGTTGGGTCTACCCGACCTAGAAAACTATAGAATGTCCATTTACCTGCAAAGAATTCTGGACTGGAGAGTGGGAGATGATCAGAGGAGGTGGGTCCGACTTGAGAAACAACTTAATCCCGACTTATCACTAGCTTCTACATGTTGGAGCCCTAAATTCCAAGAGCAAATTAAAACACTACTTAACCCCATCACAAAAGAAACTCTCACACAATGGAAAAGGGCTTCTTACCATCACCCTTGTCTATCCTCTAATCCTGGTCCTCTAACTTCCCTCAGAAATAACCCTGACTTCTCTATAAATCTCTTACAAACATCACTACCTAACACCTCTAATGAAGATGATATTCTCTTACATAACGTTACCACTAACGACTCCATAAATACTCAAGCACAACTGATAGATAAGGGTTACGAATGGGCGCGCAACTGGTTTTCTTACAGAAGACTCCATAACTATATAACTACACATAAACATAAAAATAACATGACTCGCCCTCCAACTAATATCAAGAAACTCTATCTCTTAAACTCTCCAATTAAACACTCTCTTTCCGCTATATATAAAATCCTCACCCAACCCTCACCAGGTAATCTTCCTTACTCTATAGAAATGTGGGAAAGGGAGCTAGGAATAATTATTCTACCTCAAACAGCTACTAATATATTCATTAATACCAAAAAGTCATCCACCTCAGCGTCTATTCTAGAGACCAATTACAAAATATTACACTGCTGGTATCTAACCCCAAGGAAATTACATCGGCTATATCACAACACCAATAATAAATGCTGGAGATGTGGCCATGTTGGGAGTGGCATGGGTCACATTTGGTGGTGGTGCTCCCAACTAAACCACTTCTGGTACAAAATAATAGATGAAATCGGTAATATATTACATGCGACCCTGCCAGCTGATCCCCTTATTTGGCTGCTAAATAAGTCCGTCAAGCTCCCTTTTAAATCTCTTCTTCCTCTGTTCCGAATATTTACTAATAGCGTTAAAATCCTGATTGCCAAACACTGGAAAGCGAAAGATGTTCCCACTCTGGGAATGTGGAGGGCTAAAGTGACCGAGTTACTAGAGCTAGAGGAGTATTCGGCTTACAAGAGAGGTAGCACTGACAACTTTATATCAATACAAACAATATGGGATGAATACACTAGAACAACGAAGTCTAACTAAGTTAATGGTGCCCCACTTCGAATAGAGTAGAATGCCGCTTTTCAACAAGATTCCGAGGCTGGACAGTTCCCTCCCCTTTCCCCCCTCTTCCCTACCCTAAACTTATGGCTATACCGAGTTTTTCTTTTCTCTCCCCTCTTTG
This sequence comes from Bombina bombina, assembly GCF_027579735.1. Taxonomy (NCBI): domain Eukaryota; kingdom Metazoa; phylum Chordata; class Amphibia; order Anura; family Bombinatoridae; genus Bombina; species Bombina bombina. Next base: position 812,932,886 of record NC_069503.1, read on the forward strand.
TATGGTACTTGTTCTACAAATGTTTGGATCTGTGCCGTTCCTTAACATATTTAATACTGTAATGTATACCACAATGTGCATATGTGTTGTTGGATGTGTACTGATTCACTTCAATAAAAAAGAATTTGACTAAAAAATATAAGGTCAAAAAAATAAATCCCAAATATTTTGCTTAATATCTCTCCATTATAGCGAGTTTTTTTTTTTATCATCAGGCCCATAGGCCTTTTACTTTTTAGTATTTGCTATGTGCAGAACATTGGAATGTGAAATATTCATATTTTCATGTCGGGTTAGCACACTTGAGAATATGCGATCGTGTTTACGCGAGAGTAGGGTGTATTTTTTTCTACTTTTATGCACTATAGACTTCTATGTGGGAGTATGTTATCGTAGTGCGATATTCTAAGTTTGGCTCTTTACACACATATCGAGTCAGCTTGGAAGCGAAAACTGTTTACTTTCAACTTGTAAAACGAGTGCAACCCGATGAGCGCAAAAAGCTTACTTCTAGCAGAGATAGTGCACAAGCGGGAGCGATAAATACCCCTCCACTTGTAATCTAGCCATAATGTGCATATCCAGATCTTAGTGTGTTGTACTTTCACAAAAATAAATCAGGCTCCAAAAATTGCCAAATGTGGCTTGCGGCCGCCATCTTTGGATCTTTGGAGAAAGCACAAATGCACATTCAAAATATACATCTGAGAACTTGAAAGGCATATAGATTCCCAAACAAGTTTTTCTGGTATGAGGAGGAATATTTAATTTCCTAATTAAAGCAGGAAGTAGGTTTATAGCTGAAGATCATAAAGTGCAAAAAAAAGGGCATAAAGACTCTAAATATTAAGGTATAACTTTTAATGATAATGACAGGTTAAACTGTCTGCACCAAAAGTATTTTATTCAATTTCATTCATTGCACTCATTTGCAAGTTTTTCTCTTTGTATACAGCACAAATGAATTTCGAACTGTGATTTATATACTTCTGGAAATGTGCTATTTTCCATTATGAAAACAATATACAAACATTTAAGATGTGACTTAATACTTTGTCTGCAAGAGTTTAAACAAGCTTGATTGATTCTGAAAATGTGTTTTTTTTTTTGTTTTGTTTTAGTAAATATAAATATAAGTGCACAAGCAATTTCCAGATTGCATAATAACCTAATTTGTCCTGCACAGGTTTATAATAGAACTTAGCCAAAGTAACATGAACATCTGTGCTACAATACAGATTTATATCTTTATTTACAGGAAGATTTTTTTACTTATAGGGAAATTGTGATTTGTTTAATACCTACTAAGCAGAGTATACTCTTCAGTAGACAATGATTTAAAATCAGCACAAAAAGAAAAGGATGCCCTTCTAATAAAGCGCCAGATTACAAGTGGATTGCTAACAGTTATGTGCAAGCGATAAGAGGTTTATCGCCAGTGTTTTGTGTTTTAACAAGCTCTGTTCAGTATAATAATACATGTTTGTTTGTCCAAAAATGGGAATTGGGGAAAGGGGTGTACATTGTGGGTAAAATATATAGGAGTCAACACCGTTCAGCAATAATAACTAAATAAGACGGTTAAGTCTAACTAATTCAGACAAAGTTTATTTGTTGCTTTTAGAGCTCATAGGCCTAGATTTGGAGTTTTGCGGTAGCCGTGAAAACCAGCGTTAGAGGCTCCTAACGCTGGTTTTAGGCTACCTCCGGTATTTGGAGTCACTCAAAAAAGGGTCTAACGCTCACTTTTCAGCCGCGACTTTTCCATACCGCAGATCCCCTTACGTCAATTGCGTATCCTATCTTTTCAATGGGATTTTTCTAACTCCGGTATTTAGAGTCGTGTCTGAAGTGAGCGTTAGAAATCTAACGGCAAAACTCCAGCCGCAGAAAAAAGTCAGTAGTTAAGAGCTTTCTGGGCTAACGCCGGTTCATAAAGCTCTTAACTACTGTACTCTAAAGTACACTAACACCCATAAACTACCTATGTACCCCTAAAGCGAGGTCCCCCCACATCGCCGCAACTCGATTAAATTTTTTTAACCCCTAATCTGCCGACCACCACCTACGTTATCCTTATGTACCCCTAATCTGCTGCCCCTAACACCGCCGACCCCTATATTATATTTATTAACCCCTAACCTGCCCTCCCTAACATCGCCGACACCTAACTTCAATTATTAACCCCTAATCTGCCGACCGAATCTCGCCGCTATTCTAATAAATGTATTAACCCCTAAAGCTAAGTCTAACCCTAACACTAACACCCCCCTAAGTTAAATATAATTTACATCTAACGAAATTAATTAACTCTTATTAAATAAATTATTCCTATTTAAAGCTAAATACTTACCTGTAAAATAAATCCTAATATAGCTACAACATAAATTATAATTATATTATAGCTATTTTAGGATTAATATTTATTTTACAGGTAACTTTGTATTTATTTTAACCAGGTACAATAGCTATTAAATAGTTAAGAACTATTTAATAGCTAAAATAGTTAAAATAATTACAAATTTACCTGTAAAATAAATCCTAACCTAAGTTACAATTAAACCTAACACTACACTATCAATAAATTAATTAAATAAAATACCTACAATTACCTACAATTAAACCTAACACTACACTATCAATAAATAAATTAAATACAATACCTACAAATAACTACAATGAAATAAACTAACTAAAGTACAAAAAATAAAAAAGAACTAAGTTACAAAAAATAAAAAAATATTTACAAACATAAGAAAAATATTACAACAATTTTAAACTAATTACACCTACTCTAAGCCCCCTAATAAAATTACAAAGACCCCCAAAATAAAAAATGCCCTACCCTATTCTAAATTACTAAAGTTCAAAGCTCTTTTACCTTACCAGCCCTGAACAGGGCCCTTTGCGGGGCATGCCCCAAGAAGTTCAGCTCTTTTGCCTGTAAAAAAAAACATACAATACCCCCCCCAACATTACAACCCACCACCCACATACCCCTAATCTAACCCAAACCCCCCTTAAATAAACCTAACACTAAGCCCCTGAAGATCATCCTACCTTGTCTTCACCTCACCAGGTATCACCGATCCGTCCTGGCTCCAAAATCTTCATCCAACCCAAGCGGGGGCTGGCGATCCATCATCCGGTGGCTGAAGAGGTCCAGAAGAGGCTCCAAAGTCTTCATCCTATCCGGGAAGAAGAGGCGATCCGGACCGGCAACCATCTTGATCCAAGCGGCATCTTCTATCTTCATCCGATGACGACCGACAGCCAATCAGATTGAGCTTGCATTCTATTGGCTGTTCCGATCAGCCAATAGAATGCGAGCTCAATCTGATTGGCTGATAGGATCAGCCAATCGGATTGAACTTGATTCCGATTGGCTGATTCCATCAGCCAATCAGAATATTCATACCTTAATTCCGATTGGCTGATAGAAACCTATCAGCCAATCGGAATTCGAGGGACGCCATCTTGGATGACGTCCCTTAAAGGAACCGTCATTCTTCAGTTGGACGTCGCCGGAAGAAGGTGGGTCCGCGGTGGAGGTCTTCAGGATGGAGCCGGTCGTCATCGGATGAAGATAGAAGATGCCTCTTGGATCAAGATGGTTAGTAATTTAGAATAGGGTAGGGCATTTTTTATTTTGGGGGTCTTTGTTATTTTATTAGGGGGCTTAGAGTAGGTGTAATTAGTTTAAAATTGTTGTAATATTTTTCTTATGTTTGTAAATATTTTTTTATTTTTTGTAACTTAGTTCTTTTTTATTTTTTGTAACTTAGTTCTTTTTTATTTTTTGTACTTTAGTTAGTTTATTTCATTGTAGTTATTTGTAGATATTGTATTTAATTAATGTATTGATAATGTAGTGTTAGGTTTAATTGTAGGTAATTGTAGGTATTTTATTTAATTAATTTAATGATAGTATAGTGTTAGGTTTAATTGTAACTTAGGTTAGGATTTATTTTACAGGTAATTTTGTAATTATTTTAACTAGGTAACTATTAAATAGTTCTTAACTATTTAATAGCTATTGTACCTGGTTAAAATAATTACAAAGTTGCCTGTAAAATAAATATTAATCCTAAAATAGCTACAATGTAATTATAATTTATATTGTAGCTATATTAGGATTTATTTTACAGGTAAGTATTTAGCTTTAAATAGGAATAATTTATTTAATAAGAGTTAATTAATTTCGTTAGATTAAAATTATATTTAATTTAGGGGGGTGTTAGTGTTAGGGTTAGACTTAGCTTTAGGGGTTAATACATTTATTAGAATAGCGGTGAGCTCCGGTCGGCAGATTAGGGGTTAATAATTGAAGTTAGGTGTCGGCGATGTTAGGGAGGGCAGATTAGGGGTTAATACTATTTATTATAGGGTTAGTGAGGCGGATTAGGGGTTAATAACTTTATTATAGTAGCGGTGTGGTCCGCTCGGCAGATTAGGGGTTAATAAGTGTAGGCAGGTGGAGGCGACATTGTGGGGGGCAAATTACGGGTTAATAAATATAATATAGGGGTCGGCGGTGTTAGGGGCAGCAGATTAGGGGTACATAGGGATAATGTAAGTAGCGGCGGTTTACGGAGCGGCAGATTAGGGGTTAATAATAATATGCAGGGGTCAGCGATAGCGGGGCGGCAGATTAGGGGTTAATAAGTGTAAGGTTAGGGGTGTTTAGACTCGGGGTACATGTTAGAGTGTTAGGTGCAGACGTAGGAAGTGTTTCCCCATAGGAAACAATGGTGCTGCGTTAGGAGCTGAACGCGGCTTTTTTGCAGGTGTTAGGTTTTTTTTCAGCTCAAACAGCCCCATTGTATCCTATGGGGGAATCGTGCACGAGCACGTTTTTGAGGCTGGCCGCTTGCGTAAGCAACTCTGTTATCGAGAGTTGAAGCTGCGTTAAATATGCTCTACGCTCCTTTTTTGGAGCCTAACGCAGCCTTTCTGTGGACTCTCAATACCAGAGTTATTTTTATGGTGCGGCCAGAAAAAAAACAGCGTTAGCTTTTCGGGTCGTTACCGACAAAACTCTAAATCTAGCCGTTAGTGACTTATGAACATACTAATTCTTTACCCTCACATCATACAAACCCCCTCCAATTGTATCTTAGCATACGCCACACTAGTTGCTGCAGCACAGACAACCAAATAAAAGATAATTATTTGGCAAAACCGGCAGAGATGGGTTTTTTAATTTTTCCAGGCAGCATTTTTCCTAATCCAACCAGCTGTCTTTTAAGTTGATTAAATCAACGTTATTTTTTAACATTACTCAGCTTCTTGTGCTGACAGCATTTTCTTTTTTTGCACCTATCTATAATAGGTATGTTTGTATGATAAAACAGTATTGTGCTGCAGCACACTTTTGGATGTTGACCCCCTAAATAACAATATCTGTATAAACAAGGCCATCCAAAAGGGATAAAAACTCACGCCTAGATTACAAGTTTTGTCGGTAAAAACTTGCTGGGCTAACAAGCCTTTTTTTCCAGCGCTTACTTCAAACAACGCTGGTATTACAAGTTTTCTGAATGGCTGCGTTAGCCTCAGAAAAGTGAGCGTTGAGCAAATTTAGCTCCACTTCTACCTGTAATACCAGCGTTGCTTACGGTAGCGGTAAGCTGGCTAAAACGTGCTCATGCACGATTTCCCCATAGGATACAATGGGGCTGAGCTGGTTGAAAAAAATACTAACACCTGCAAAAAAGCAGAGTTCAGCTCCTAACGCAGCCCCATTGTTTCCTATGGGGAAACACTTTCTAAGTCTACACTTAACACCCTAACATGAACCCCGAGTCTAAACACCCCTATCCTTACACTTATTAACCTCTAATCTGCCGCCCCCAACATCGTCGCCACCTGCATTATACTATTAACCCCTAATCTGCCGCTCCGGACACCGCCGCCACCTACATTATACCTATGAACCCCTAATCTGCTGCCCCTAACATTGCCGACACCTATATTATATTTATTAACCCCTAATCTTCTGCCCCAACATCGCCGCCACCTACCTACACTTATTAACCCCTAATCTGCCGACCGGACATCGCCGCCACTATAATAAATGTATTAACCCCTAAACCGCCACACTCCCGCCTCGCAAACACTATAATAAATTGTATTAACCCCTAATCTGCCCCCCCCCAACGTCGCCGCCACCTACCTACAATTATTAACCCCTAATCTCCCGCCCCAACGTTGCCGCTACTATAATAAAGTTATTAACCCTAAACCTAAGTCTAACCCTAACCCTAACACCCCCCTAACTTAAATATAATTTAAATAAAACAAAATAAAATTACTATAATTAAATAAATTAATCCTATTTAAAACTAAATACTTACCTATAAAATAAACCCTAATATAGCTACAATATAACTGATAGTTACATTGTAGCTATTTTAGGATTTATATTTATTTTACAGGCAACTTTGAATTTATTTTAACTAGGTACAATAGCTATTAAATAGTTAATAACTATTTAATAGCTACCTAGTTAAAATAATTACAAAATTACCTGTAAAATAAATCCTAACCTAAGTTACAAATACACCTAACACTACACTATCAATAAATTAATGAAATAAATGAACTACAATTATCTAAATTAAAATACAATTAAATAAACTAAACTATAGTACAAAAAAAACAAACACTAAATTACAAAAAATAAAAAAATATTACAAGAATTTTAATCTAATTACACCTAATCTAAGCCCCCTAATAAAATAAAAAAGCCCCCCAAAATAATAAAATTCCCTACCCTATACTAAATTACAAAAGTAATCAGCTCTTTTACCAGCCCTTAAAAGGTACCTACCTGTAAAAAAAAATACAAGACCCCCCCAACATTAAAACCCACCACCCACACACCCCTACTCTAAAACCCACCCGATCCCCCCTTAAAAAACCTAACACTAACCCCCTGAAGATCACCCTACCTTGAGCCGTGTTCACCCAGCCGGGCTGAATTCTTCATCCAATCCGGGCGATGTGGTCCTCCATCCGGCAGAAGTCTTCATCCAAGCGGGGCAGAAGAGGTTTAGGGGTTAATAACTTTACTATAGTAATAATAACTAGTATTTATATAGCGCCTTTTCCTAGTGGGACTCAAAGCACTTTTTCAGCCCTCGCTCTCGGAATTAACCAAATCGGCAACTGAATAGTAATAGTTGTTATTATTACCCAATTTAATGGTACTCATTTTATCGACCTCGGAAGGATGAAGGGCTGAGGGATTTGAACCTGTGACCTTGGATCTTTTAAACAGGCTTTTTTGTAGTCAGGGCATTTACCAACTGAGCTACCTCAGTAGCGCCGATGTTGGGGGGCGGGATATTAGGGGTTAATAATTGTAGGTAGGTGGCGGCAACGTTGGGGGGGGGGCAGATTAGGGGTTAATAAAATTTATTATAGTGTTTGTGAGGCGGGATTGCGGTGATTTAGGGGTTAATACATTTATTATAGTGGTGGCGATGTCTGGTCGGCAGATTAGGGTTTAATAAGTGTAGGTAGGTGGCGGCGACGTTGGGGGGGCAGATTAGGGGTTAATAAATATAATGTAGGTGTTGGCGATGTTAGGGGCAGCAGATTAGTGGTTCATAGGTATAATGTAGGTGGCGGCGATGTCCGGTCGGCAGATTAGGGGTTAAATAATTTTATTATAGTGTTTCCGATGTGGGGGGCCTCGGTTTAGGGGTTCATAGGTAGTTTATGGGTATTAGTGTACTTTGTAGCACTGTAGTTAAGAGCTTTATGTTCCGGCATTAGCCCATAAAACTCTTAGCTACTGACTTTTAAATGCGGTCTTGGAGGTAGAGGCTGTACCGCTCACTTTCTCCAAGACTTGTAATACCAGCGTTAGCCAAATCCCATTAAAAAGATAGGATACACAATTGACATAAGGGGATTTGTGGTAGCCAAAAGTTGCGGAAGAAAAGTGAGCGGTACACCTATACCTGCCATACTCGTAATACCAGCGGGCGTTAAAAAGCAGCGTTAGGACCCCTTAATGCTGCTTTTTAAGGCTAATGCAGAACTCGTAATCTAGCAGTCAGTTACTTTATATAGGACCATTTTGAGCTATTTATATTGTTATTTTTAAATGTATTTATATTGTGTTTAGTTCAAAATTTTTTTAACACACTACTCTTTGCAAGAGGGTTTCAGTTGCACTAACCCGACAAGCGTAAAATGCGATTGTGCTCTTGCGATCCTATTTACTTTCAATTTCTAATAAGCTGATACTGCTTGCATGCAACAGATAGCACGCCACTTGTAATCTAGCCCCAAGTAGGAAACAGGGCAAAGCCAGACCAGAGGTCAGGTACCAAGTAATAAGTCAAGACAGAGCACAGGTGACCACAGAAGGGCACAGGTGGATACAAGGCAGAATATTGGACACAAGGTCAAATTCTGGACACCAGGCAGGATACCTGTTAAGATACTAGAACCTGGTAGGTTCCTATGTGACTCTAGAATAAAATTGTTTTAAATTGAAACTTTCTACTTGCACATAGGCTTCCTTCTGTTAAATACTAAAGCTTTGTGACTTGGAGCTCCTATCTCTCCCCAGTTTATGCTAGAGGGACAAGTGACCCCTTATGTGAAAGGGGATAATTCCCTCTTTCAAATGAAGAGGAAGGGTCACTTGTCCTCCTAGGATGCAGTTGGTCACCTCCAAAGATCTTAATCACCTGCCCCACTAGAAACTAGATCATTTTTAATGGGAGGAGGCTATTTCAGACCCCCTATCTCCCAATTTCATTTAATTAAAGTGGTATGAGATTCTTCATGTGAAAGAAGGAATTGATTTTTTTTTTAAATGAGGGATCATGGCATCCGCTAATACCAATACCTTTATCATTAGCAAATGATGCCCATAAAATGGCAATCACCTACCTAATGTATTTACTGTATGAGGAAAGTCACTAAATCCACTAAAAATAGCATAAAACACACATACACAGAATACCTGTCACATAAATAAAGGGATTGCCCACTTTCAAATGAGGAGTCTTATGTCCCTTTAGGTAACAGGTAATTTCCATAGAAATAGCAATCACCTGCAGTGTCTATTAGGTGACTTGTACAGTGCTCTGAGCTTTAAAAGAGACCCTAAATCAGTACTTTACAATTGGGCAGGTGACACCTCATTTGAAAGTGGATAATCCCCTCTTTTATGTGGGGATTATATGCCCTGGTGGCTATCAGCGAATCACCCTGGCATATGTAATCACCTTACAGAACCATAGTTATATTAAACAATATCAGGGGGTTGATAATATATGTCACAGCACTAGTTCTGTTTTGTGTATCCTGACTATTATTTATTACCCCCTTAGCAGAAGAAATATATCATAAGACCCCTCATTTGAAACTGTGAGGCCCATCATTAAAGGGATACTAAAGTCAAAATGAAACTTTCATGATTTAGGTAGAGCACATAATTGTAAACAACTTTCCAAATCCCTTCCATTAATAAAATGTGCACAATCTTTTTATATGTACACTTTCTGAGGTATCAGCTCTTACTGAGCATGTGCGCAGTATATACATCTATGTATTTTGTGATTGACTGATGGCTGTCAAACGATGCAGGGGAAGCAAAATAGAACTAACTGAAATTTGTCAGAAAAAAAATCTACTAGTCAAATGAAATTCAGAAAGTGCTTTTAAGTTGTCTTTTATTATACAGCCACGGTCAACCGCTATCCTGAGTTTGTTGTTAAAGGGACTGTCAACTAAGTAAAACATGTCATTAACCTCTTGACAGCAATTTAGTTTCATATTTTTAAAGTTTGCAATTATGTCAGAGATTAAAGTGCTTGTAAATTTTATTGATTTGCTGCCCAGTATATAAAAATATTCTTAAAAACAGGGGAACTTTCATTAATTAAATTATTTAAAGACCCTTCATTTGTAAAATATTTACCATTTAGTGATCTTAAACATTGCTTCATTTTTATTGTTTAAAAAGATCGATAATCCCTTTATTACCCATTCCCAGGTTTTGCACAGAAAACATGGTTATATTAATACACTTTTTATCTCTGTGATTACCTTCTTTCTAAGCATCTTCTGACGGCCCCCTGATCACATGACTTTAAATTTATTATCTATTGACTTGCATTTAAGACAATTAGTGCTGTGTTGTTAGAATTCACGGGCGTCAGCACAATGTTATCTATATGGCTCACATGAATTAGCTTCCCCTGTAATGAAAAGCAAATACAAAAAGCATGTGATCATGGGGCTGTCTTTAGGGACTTAGAAACAGACAGAAATTTAGAGGCTTAAAGGTTATAAAGTATGTTATTATAACCATGTTGGTTGTGCAAAGATGGGGAATGGGTAGTGATGTCGTGAATTGTTCGGCGGCGAATAGTTCCCGGCGAACATAGCATGTTCGCGTTCGCCGCGGCGGGCGAACATATGCGATGTTTGATCCGCCCCCTATTCGTCATCATTGAGTAATACTTTGACCCTGTACCTCACAGTCAGCAGGCACATTCCAGCCAATCAGCAGCAGACCCTCCCTCCCAGACCCTCCTACCTCCTGGACAGCATCCATTTTAGATTCATTCGGAAGCTGCATTGTTAGTGAGAGGAGGGACAGTGTAGCTGCTGCTGATTTAGTAGGGAAATCTATAGCTAGGCTAGTGTATTCAGTGTCCACTACAGTCCTGAAGGACTCATCTGATCTCTGCTGTAAGGACAGCACCCCAAAAAGCCCTTTTTAGGGCTGCTTTTTTTTTCCCCTGTTTAATCTAATTGCAGTTGACTGCCTGCCAGCGTGTGTGTCAGGCTCACAGCGTATACTGTGCCCACTTGCCCAGTGCCACCTCTCATATCTGGTGTAACAGTAGTGTAGATTTAAAAAAAAAAAACTTTTTTGACTGTGTTAAATAATAGCAGTCAGTTTCCTTCACACGTGTGCGTTTAAGTGCCTGCCTGCCAGGGCACAGTGTCACCCCAGTGCAACTCATATCTGGTGTAGCAGTAGTGTAGATTTAAAAAAAAAAAAAACACTTTTTTGACTGTGTTAAATAATAGCAGTCAGTTTCCTTCACACGTGTGCGTTTAAGTGCCTGCCTGCCAGGGCACAGTGTCACCCCAGTGCAATTCATATCTGGTGTAACAGTAGTGTAGATTTAAAAAAACAACAACACTTTTTTGACTGTGTTAAATAATAGCAGTCAGTTTCCTTCACACGTGTGCTTTTAAGTGCCTGCCTGCCAGGGCAAAGTGTCACCCCAGTGCAACTCATATCTGGTGTAACAGTAGTGTAGATTTAAAAAAAACAACACTTTTTTGACTGTGTTAAATAATAGCAGTCAGTTTCCTTCACACATGTGTGTTTAAGTGCCTGCCTGCCAGGGCACAGTGTCACCCCAGTGCAACTCATAACTGGTGTAACAGTAGTGTAGATTTAAAAAAAAAAAACACTTTTTTGACTGTGTTAAATAATAGCAGTCAGTTTCCTTCACACGTGTGCGTTTAAGTGCCTGCCTGCCAGGGCACAGTGTCACCCCAGTGCAACTCATATCTGGTGTAACAGTAGTGTAGATTTAAAAAAAACCAACACTTTTTTGACTGTGTTAAATAATAGCAGTCAGTTTCCTTCACACGTGTGCGTTTAAGTGCCTGCCTGCCAGGGCACAGTGTCACCCCAGTGCAACTCATAACTGGTGTAACAGTAGTGTAGATTTAAAAAAAAACAACACTTTTTTGACTGTGTTAAATAATAGCAGTCAGTTTCCTTCACACTTGTGCGTTTAAGTGCCTGCCTGCCAGGGCACAGTGTCACCCCAGTGCAACTCATATCTGGTGTAACAGTAGTGTAGATTTAAAAAAAAACAAAAACACTTTTTTGACTGTGTTAAATAATAGCAGTCAGTTTCCTTCACACGTGTGCGTTTAAGTGCCTGCCTGCCAGGGCACAGTGTCACCCCAGTGCAACTCATATCTGGTGTAACAGTAGTGTAGATTTAAAAAAACAACACTTTTTTGACTGTGTTAAATAATAGCAGTCAGTTTCCTTCACACGTGTGCGTTTAAGTGCCTGCCTGCCAGGGCACAGTGTCACCCCAGTGCAACTCATATCTGGTGTAACAGTAGTGTAGATTTAAAAAAAAACAACACTTTTTTGACTGTGTTAAATAATAGCAGTCAGTTTCCTTCACACATGTGCGTTTCAGTGCCTGCCTGCCAGGGCACAGTGTCACCCCAGTACAACTCATATCTGGTGTAACAGTAGTGTACATTTAAAAAAAAAAAACACTTTTTTGACTGTGTTAAATAATAGCAGTCAGTTTCCTTCACACATGTGCGTTTCAGTGCCTGCCAGGGCACAGTGTCACACCAGTGCAACTCATATCTGGTGTAACAGTAGTGTACATTTAAAAAAAAAAATAAATACAATTTTGACTGTAATAGATTGAATAGCAGTTAGTTGTCTGCAAGCGTGTGTGTCAGGCCTACAGCGTCTACTCTGCCAACTTCTGCCAGTGCACAGTGCCACTCATATCTGTTGTCACAGTAGCTTGCACTCATAGTACCACTAATCGAAAAAAAAATGACAGACAGAGGCAGGCCACCCCGCAGGGGCCATCGTGTTCGTGGTGCTGTGATTCCCTTTGGCCCTAGAATAATGCCCAGTGTTCAGAGGCCACGTACCCCGAACTCGAACATTTCTGACTCTGAGGACATAGTTGACTGGCTAGCACAGGACACCCAATCTTCTACAGCTTCCGCTCGGAACCTTGACGCACCATCCTCCTCCAGCTTAGCTTCGGGCACCTCTCAAGTTACCACTCGCCCGCCTGCCGCCACCACCAACACTAGCACCACAGCCGCTTCACTTGATCTGTCAGAGGAAGAAATGAGTGATAGTGATGCGCAACCATTATTGCCAGAGGATGTAGATAACAGGGATATGTCTCAGTCAGGCAGCATTACACACATGGACGTACGGTGTGATGATGATGATGTTGTACCCGCTGCTGCTTCCTTTGTTGACTTGTCAGATACAAGTGAAGCGGTTGATGATGACGATGCGTCCGTGGATGTCACGTGGGTGCCTGCTAGAAGAGAAGAAGAAGAGGGGAAAAGTTCAGATGGGGAGACAGAGAGGAGGAGGAGACGAGTTGGAAGGAGGGGTAGGTCATCGCAAGGAGCTAGTGGCACAGTCAGACAGCATGCATCAGCACCCGGGGTCAGCCAGACAGCACGCCAATCAACACATGCTGTTGCCACCACCAGAATGCCGTCATCGCAGAGCTCAGCAGTGTGGCATTTTTTTTGTGTGTCTGCCTCTGACAACAGCGATGCCATTTGCAACCTGTGCCAAAAGAAACTGAGTCGTGGGAAGTCCAACACCCACCTAGGTACAACTGCTTTGCGATGGCACATGATCGCACATCACAAACGCCTATGGAATCAACACATGAGTACAAGCAGCACACAAACTCAAAGCCGCCATCCTCCTCCTGGTGCAGCATCTTCAGCCACGTCAACCACTACTGTCCTCCTTGCCCCCTCTCAACCATCCGCCACTCCGTGTCTCGCCTTGAGCAGTTCCTGCTCATCTGCCCACAGTCAGGTGTCTGTCAAGGACATGTTTGAGTGTAAGAAGCCAATGTCACAAAGTCACCCCCTTGCCCAGCATCTGACAGCTGGCTTGTCTGAACTCTTAGCCCACCAGCTTTTACCATACAAGTTGGTGGAGTCTGAGGCATTCCAAAAATTTGTAGCTATTGGGACACCACAGTGGAAGGTACCCGGCCGAAATTTCTTTGCACAAAAGGCAATCCCCAACCTGTACTCGATTGTGCAAAAGGAAGTAATGGCATGTCTGGCACACAGTGTTGGGGCAAGGGTCCATCTGACCACTGATACCTGGTCTGCAAAGCATGGTCAGGGCAGGTATATCACCTACACTGCACATTGGGTAAACCTGCTGACGGCTGACAAGCATGGAATGCGTGGCTCTGCAGAGGAGTTGGTGACACCGCCACGACTTGCAGGCAGGCCTGCTGCCACCTCCTCTACTCCTCCTACTCCATCCTCTTCCATAACCTCCTCGGCTGAGTCCTCTTCTGCTGCTGCGTCTTGCTCCACATCAACGGCAACCCCCCAGCTCCCCAGGTACTATTCCACATCCCGGATACGGCAGTGTCACGCCGTCTTGGGGTTGACTTGCCTGAAAGCAGATAGTCACACCGGACCAGCACTCCTGTCCGCCCTGAACACACAGGTGGAACAGTGGCTGACTCCGCACCAACTGGAGATCGGCAAAGTGGTCAGTGACAATGGAAGAAATTTGCTGGCGGCATTGAAATTGAGCAAGTTGACACATGTGCCGTGCATGGCACATGTGTGTAATCTGATCGTACAACACTTTGTGCATAAGTACCCAGGCTTACAGGACGTCATGAAGCAGGCCAGGAAGGTGTGTGGCCATTTCAGGTGTTCCTACACGGCCATGGCGCACTTTTCAGATATCCAGCGGCGAAACAACATGCCAGTGAGGCGCTTGATTTGCGACAGCCCGACACGTTGGAATTCAACACTCCTAATGTTCGACCGCCTGATCCAACAAGAAAAAGCCGTTAACGACTATTTGTATGAACAGGGGTTCTAGGACAGCCTCTGCGGAGCTGGGAATTTTTTTGCCACGTTACTGGATGCTCATGCGCAATGCCTGTAGACTCATGCGTCCTTTTGAGGAGGTGACAAACCTAGTCAGTCGCACCGAAGGCACCATCAGCGACATCATACCATTTGTTTTCTTCCTGGAGCGTGCCCTGCGAAGAGTGCTGGATCAGGCCGTAGATGAGCGTGAAGAGGAAGAGGAAGAGTTGTGGTCACCATCACCACCAGAAACAGCCTTATCAGCATTGCTTGCTGGACCTGCGGCAACGCTGGAAGAGGATTGTGAGGAAGAGGAGTCAGAGGAGGAATGTGGCTTTGAGGAGGAGGAGGAAGACCAACCACAACAGGCATCCCAGGGTGCTCGTTGTCACCTATCTGGTACCCGTGGTGTTGTACGTGGCTGGGGGGAAGAAGATACCTTCAGTGAGATCACTGAGGACGAGGAACGGGACATGAGTAGCTTGGCATCCAACCTTGTGCAAATGGGGTCTTTCATGCTGTCGTGCCTGTTGAGGGACCCTTGTATAAAAAGGCTGAAGGAGAACGACCTGTACTCGGTGTCCACGCTACTAGACCACCGGTATAAGCATAAAGTGCCTGAAATGTTACCGAATTCCCGCAAGTCGGAAAGGATGCAGCAGCTCCAAAATAAATTAAAAAGTATGCTTTACACAGCGTATAAGGGTGATGTCACAGCACAACGGGAATCTAACAGGGGAAGAGGTGAAAGTAATCCTCCTCCTCCCACGACCACGCCGGCAAGGACAGGACGCTGTACAGACGTGTTGTTGATGGAAGACATGCAGAGCTTTTTAAGTCCTACTAATCGCCACAGCCCTTTGGGGTCGATTGACAGGTAGCAGACTACCTCGCCTTACCTGCAGATATCGACACTCTGAGGAGCGATGAACCCCTTGACTACTGGGTGTGCAGGCTTGACCTGTGGCCTGAGCTATCTCAATTTGCGATAGAACTTCTGGCCTGCCCCGCTTCAAGTGTCCTGTCAGAAAGGACCTTCAGTGCAGCAGGAGGTATTGTCACTGAGAAGAGAAGTCGCCTAGGTCAAAAAAGTCTAGATTACCTCACCTTTATTAAGATGAATGAGGGATGGATCCCAAAGGGACTGACAGTGGGCGATACATTCGACTAAAAAAGGCCTGATGAGATGAGCTGCCTTGGGCTAAAAATGGTCCACACGCTGCTGTATTTTATCTCTGAATGCCGGATGACTTGCGTGACTTATCTGCCACCAACTAGGGTTCAAGCCACAATATTTTAGGGCACTTTCTGCCTGGGAAACAAACATCAATTTTTCTGGCCACTGCTACAGCAGCGGCTGCAACAATACCTAATTTTTCAGTCATGTGTACATGCCTAATTTTTCTGGCCTCTGGTGCTGCACTGTGGCTTCAAAAACCAAACCAAAAAAAAAAGGCACATAACAGGGATTAAACTGAAAGGAATAGTACTACTTAACACACCACTCCTATCTGGTGACACATTAGATTGCACGCGCAGTGCCCCAAATTTGAAGTAGGAGGACCGACCAAGCATCTTTTTCCATCTCCCGGTTCCTAAAATTGATGCCATATACACGTCCCCTGATAGGGGACGTAACAGGGATTAAACTGATAAGAATAGAACTACTTAACACACCACTCCTATCTGGTGGCACATTAGATTGCACGCGCAGTGCCCCAAATTTGAAGTAGGAGGACCGAACAAGCATCTTTTTCCATCTACCGGTTCCTAAAATCGATGCCATATACACGTCCCCTGATAGGGGACGTAACAGGGATTAAACTGATAAGAATAGTACTACTTAACACACCACTCCTATCTGGTGGCACATTAGATTGCATGTGCAGTGCTCCAAATTAGAAGTAGGAGGACCGACCAAGCATCTTTTTCCATCTCCCGGTTCCTAAAATCAATGCCATATACACGTCCCCTGATAGGGGACGTAACAGGGATTAAACTGATAAGAATAGTACTACTTAACACACTACTCCTATATGGTGGCACATTAGATTGCACGCGCAGTGCCCCAAATTTGAAGTAGGAGGACCGACCAAGCATCTTTTTCCATCTCCCGTTTCCTAAAATCGATGCCATATACACGTCCCCTGATAGGGGACGTAACAGGGATTAAACTGATAGGAATAGTACTACTTAACACACCTTATAATAACGCAGAGAGAGGCAACGCCGAGAGAGGAGTTTGAAGAAGAGGAGTCAGAGGAGGAAGGTGGCTTTGAGGAGGTGGAAGACCAAACACAGCAGGCGTCCCAGGGGGCTTGTTGTCCCCTTTCGGGGACCCTTGGTGTTGTACGTGGCTGGGTGGAGGAAGAGACCTTCAATGACATCAGTGTGGACAAGGAACGGGACATGGCTAGCTTGGTATCCAACCTTGTGCAAATGGGGAGTTTGCGGTTGTGCAAATGGACTGTTTGCAGTTGTTTGCGGTGCGTTAAAGTTGTTCTCTTGGTATTCTTAGTTGAAAGCTTAACCTAGGAGGTTCATATGCTAATTTCTTAAACCTTGAAGCCCACCTCTTTCAGATTGCATTTTAACAGTTTTTCACCACTAGAGGGTGTTAGTTCACGTATTTCATATAGATAACACTGTGCTCGTGCACGAGAAGTTATCTGGGAGCAGGCACTGATTGGCTAGACTGCAAGTCTGTCAAAAGAACTGAAAAAAGGGGCAGTTTGCAGAGGCTTAGATACAAGATAATCACAGAGGTTAAAAGTATATTATTAAAACTGTGTTGGTTATGCAAAACTGGGAAATGGGTAATAAAGGGATTATCTATCTTTTAAAACAATAAAAATTCTGGTGTAGACTGTTCCTTTAAACGGGGAGTTTGGTCTGTCACTGTGAAGCGGGCGTAACCCTTACACTATCTGATCGATACAACATCATACCTGATCAGGGGCGAAACTACAGGTGGTGCAGAGGTCGCAGGTGCGACTGGGCCCCTGAGGGTGGGGGCCCAGCTTTAAAAAAAAAAAAAAAAATATTTTTTTTTTTAATAATTTTTTTTTTTAATAAAAAACGTTAACCTACCACTGCCTGCACTGATATCATGTGAATGTGACATGACTACAGGGGTTAGTGTTTCTGTTATACCCATTGGTGTTTATGTGTGTGTGTGTATGGTGTATGTGTGTGTGTGTGTATGTATGTAACTGTGTGTGTATTTATGCATGTATGTGTGTTTGTGTATGTTTGTGGAACCAGCAAATTACAGACCTTGTTACTACAGCATGGGGGGGCAGGGGGTAAGCAGTGTCACTATACAGTACTACTATATATAGTATGGGGGGGTGGACCATGTCACTGACTACTATGGTCACTTTATAAAGTACTAGGTGGGTAGGGTC
This sequence comes from Bombina bombina, assembly GCF_027579735.1. Classification (NCBI taxonomy): domain Eukaryota; kingdom Metazoa; phylum Chordata; class Amphibia; order Anura; family Bombinatoridae; genus Bombina; species Bombina bombina. Next base: position 812,950,939 of record NC_069503.1, read on the forward strand.
AGGCCAGCCATCTCACCGGCAGATTACAGACTGTGTCACTAACTTACTATATACAGTACTGGGGGGTTAAATAGTGTCACTATATATATACAGTAATAGGGGGTCAGACCATCTCACAGACTGTGGGCACAGGGTACCTCCTTTTGCAGACATGTAATCTGATTCACATTTTTTTCTGTGTTAAATATATAAAAAAAATATGTATTAAATTCACCTTTTTTTGGAGGGGGGAGGGGTGGTGGGGGGGCCCCTTCTTAGATTCTTGCACCTGGGCCCTGTGGTTTCTAGTTACGCCTCTGTACCTGATGTTTTAAAGCACGTTATTCCAAACAATTTAGTAATGTTAGGTGATTTATGCCCTTTATGGGTTAAATCCAGACTCTGCATCAACTATGTAATTTTCCATGGGAGTTTTGCCATTGATCCCCCTCCGGCATACCACAGTCCAGGTGTTAGTCCCCTTGAAACAACTTTTCCATCACTATTGTGGCCAGAAAGAGTCCCTGTGGGTTTTAAAATTCGCCTGCCTATTGAAGTCTATGGCGGTTCGCCCGGTTCGCCCGTTCACGAACAGTTATGGAAGTTCGCGTCCGCCATTCGCGAACGCAAAATTTTAGGTTCGCGACATCACTAGTAGTAAAGGCATTATCTATCTTTTTAAACAATAACAATTTTTGTGTTGACTGTCCCTTTAATACCAGGGCCCACAGATCCTTGTTTCTCTGAACTAATATAAAAATGCTTTACTGAGTTTGGAGCATTGCGTATATTGTCAACATGAGGTGTCACCCCTCTTGAAAATGAGAATGTTGTGTAATTTTAAAATGTATTCTAATATTATGCTTACTAATTTTCTGCATAAATAGTAATATGTAGACGTGCATTCTGCAGTTTTGTTAGCTGCTGAATGCAGAAGAAGGCGGCCATTTGCGGTATTTGGCTCTTTTCAGAGCTTGATTTATTTCGGTGAAAGTGGAACACACTAAGATCTGCACAAATCCAGATCTTAGTGTATTGCATTTTCTAAAGAAAAAGTCTAGCACCGAAAAGAGCAGAATGCTGCGAGCAGCCACATTATGAATATGCCGAATGCAAGTCTAGTAAGTAACATGGTGCAAAGTGACAAAATAATACATTTTATTTTCAATTATTTATTTTAGTTATTTAACAATATTAATGAAAATCCTAAAAATGTTATGTCCTAAATGACACAAAAACATTTTTTTTACATTTCACATGGTGGGATTTCCTATATTATGGTATTTCTACAAACTAATGTCAATGTTGAAAAATGCTTGGTCTGCTGAAAAAAAAGTATGATTTGTGTGGGTAACTCAGAAAAAATACTGAAACGTATGTGTAATAGCAATGAGTGTCAAACAACCAAAAACAGCTGTAGTATAGGGTTGTGAAATAGATTTGCACTAATAATATTCATGTATCAGAGCTCAGACTGAAACATCCTAACATTACAATGAGATTGCAGCCCATCTAGATTGGAGATATTTTGCTAAGATATATAATTTATTTTACATATTATACCTCTGTTTTCTGTATTATGATTCATCTACTTCCCTGTATGATTTTGCTAAAGAAAAAAGGAAAAACTGCAAAAGGAATTGCTGTGGCCAAATAGTGCAGCGAATAGTGAACCTTGCTGCTGAACTACATCCTGGCTTCTAGGCCCACTCACAGTCATGTGTCATAGCTCTGACTGAAATCCTAATCTGCAGCTTATCTGTGTCTGTGGATAAAGCCACAGTGAACATAATTTACGTTGAGTGTAGTGTTGCCATCTTGGCCATGTTAATCTAAACCAGAGGTGGGCAATTATCGGCCTCCAGATGTTATGGACTATATCTCCCATAATGCTCTTTCAGCCATATTGCTGGCAAAGCATCAAGGGAGATGTAGTCCATAACATCTGGAAGGCCGATAGTTGCCCACCCATAGTTGCCAACATTTTAAAAAAAATTCCAGGGACAAACTACATGGCAACAGTTATTTTCTTCAACAAAGATTACCATACAAACAAAGAAAATTTGATAACAGAAATAAATTGGAAACGTTTTAAAAACTGTACAATTTATTTGACTCATGTATGAAAAATTTGGGTTGCATGTCCCTATAAAATCGATGGTTGAAATAAAGAATTCTTTTGGCTCAAGTAACCTTGAACACTTAGCTGCAATTCATTACATAGCAATGAACTGCAGACAAGCAAATGAGCGAATGTGTATATTTAAAGGGATACTAACCCCACATTTTTTCTTTCATGATTTAGATAGAGCATGCAATTCTAATTTACTCCTATTATCAATTTTTCTTTGTTCTCATGTTATCTTGATTTGAAAAAGCAGTAATAAAAGGTTAGGAGCCGGCCCATTTTTTTAGTTCAGCACCTTGGTAGAGCTGCTGATTGGTTTGCTACATTTACCCACAAATCAGCAAGTGCTACCCATGTGCTGAACAAAAAATGGTCTGGCTCTAAAGCTTACAGTAGTGCTTTTTCAAATTAAGATAGCATGAGAACAAAGAAAAATTGATAATAGGAGTAAATTAGAAAGGTGCTTAAAATCTCATGCTCTATCTGAATCATGAAAGAAAAAAAACATAATTTATGCTTACCTGATAAATTTATTTCTCTTGTGGTGTATCCAGTCCACGGATCATCCATTACTTGTGGGATATTCTCCTTCCCAACAGGAAATTGCAAGAGGATCACCCACAGCAGAGCTGCTATATAGCTCCTCCCCTAACTGCCATATCCAGTCATTCGACCGAAACTAGCCGAGAAAGGAGAAACCATAGGGTGCAGTGGTGACTGTAGTTTAAAATTTAGACCTGCCTTAAAAGGACAGGGCGGGCTGTGGACTGGATACACCACAAGAGAAATAAATTTATCAGGTAAGCATAAATTATGTTTTCTCTTGTTAGGTGTATCCAGTCCACGGATCATCCATTACTTGTGGGATACCAATACCAAAGCTAAAGTACACGGATGAAGGGAGGGACAAGGCAGGTACTTAAACGGAAGGGACCACTGCCTGTAGAACCTTTCTCTCAAAAATAGCCTCCGAAGAAGCAAAAGTATCAAATTTTGAAAATTTTGAAAAGGTATGAAGTGAAGACCAAGTCGCCGCTTTGCAAATCTGTTCAACAGAAGCCTCATTTTTAAAGGCCCAGGTGGAAGCCACAGCTCTAGTAGAATGAGATGTAATCCTTTCAGGGGGCTGCTGTCCAGCAGTCTAATAGGCTAAGCGTATTACGCTCCGAAGCCAAAAAGAAAGAGAGGTTGCCGAAGCCTTTTGACCTCTCCTCTGTCCAGAGTAAACAACAAACAGGGAAGATGTTTGACGAAAATCTTTAGTCGCTTGTAAGTAAAACTTTAAAGCACGGACTACGTCCAAATTATGTAAAAGACGTACCTTCTTTGAAGAAGAATTAGGACACAATGATGGAACAACAATCTCTTGATTGATATTCTTGTTGGAAACTACCTTAGGTAAAAACCCAGGTTTTGTACGCAGAACTACTTTATCTGTATGGAAAATCAGATAAGGAGAATCACATTGTAAAGCTGATAACTCAGAGACTCTACGAGCCGAGGAAATAGTCATCAAAAACAGAACTTTCCAAGATAAAAGTTTGATATCAATGGAATGAAGGGGTTCAAACGGAACTCCTTGAAGAACCTTAAGAACCAAGTTTAAGCTCCATGGAGGAGCAACAGGTTTAAACACAGGCTTAATTCTAACCAAAGCCTGACAAAATGCCTGGACGTCTGGAACCTCTGCCAGACGCTTGTGCAAAAGGATAGACAGAGCAGAAATCTGTCCCTTTAAAGAACTAGCTGATAATCCTTTATCCAAACCCTCTTGGAGAAAGGACAATATCCTAGGAATCCTAACCTTAGTCCATGAGTAATTCTTGGATTCACACTAATGAAGATATTTGCGCCATATCTTATGGTAGATTTTCCTGGTTACAGGCTTTCGTGCCTGTATTAAGGTATCAATGACTGACTCGGATGAAGCCACGCCTTGATAAAATCAAGCGTTCAATCTCCAGGCAGTCAGTCTCAGAGAAATTAGATTTGGATGATTGAAAGGACCTTGTAGTAGAAGGTCTTGTCTCAGAGGCAGAGGCCAAGGTGGAAAGGATGACATGTCCACCAGGTCTGCATACCAGGTCCTGCGTGGCCACGCAGGCGCGATCAAGATCACTGATGCTCTCTCCTGTTTGATTTTGGCAATCAGTCGAGGGAGCAGAGGAAACGGTGGAAACACATAAGCCAGGTTGAAGAACCACGGTGCTGCTAGAGCATCTATCAGCGTCGCTTCTGGGTCCCTGGACCTGGATCCGTAACAAGGAAGCTTGGCGTTCTGGTGAGATGCCATTAGATCCAATTCTGGTGTTCCCCAACGATGAACCAATTGAGCAAACACCTCCGGATGGAGTTCCCACTCCCCCGGATGAAAAGTCTGACGACTTAGAAAATCCGCCTCCCAGTTCTCTACACCTGGGATATGGATCGCTGATAGATGGCAAGAGTGAGTCTCTGCCCAGCGAATTATCTTGGAGACTTCTAACATCGCTAGGGAGCTCCTGGTCCCCCTTGACTGAAATCTGATGAACCTCAGGGTTGCTAACTGAGGCCAAGCTAGAAGAGCATTGAATATTGCTCTTAACTCCAGAATATTTATTGGGAGGAGTTTCTCCTCCTGAGTCCACGATCTCTGAGCCTTCAGGGAATTCCAGACTGCACCCCAACCTAGAAGGCTGGCATCTGTTGTTACAATTGTCCAATCTGGTCTGCGAAAGGTCATACCTTTGGACAGATGGACCCGAGATAGCCACCAGAGAAGAGAATCTCTGGTCTCTTGATCCAGATTTAGCAGAGGGCACAAATCTGTGTAATCCCCATTCCACTGACTGAGCATGCATAATTGCAGCGGTCTGAGATGTAGGCGCGCAAATGGCACTATGTCCATCGCCGCTACCATTAAGCCGATCACTTCCATGCACTGAGCCACCGAAGGGCGCGGAATGTAGTGAAGAACACGGCAGGAATTTAGAAGCTTTGATAACCTGGACTCCATCAGGTAAATTTTCATTTCTACAGAATCTATCAGAGTTCCTAGGAAGGAAACCCTTGTGAGGGGTGATAGAGAACTCTTTCCCTCGTTCACTTTCCACCCATGCGACCTCAGAAATGCCAACAGAAATGCCAACACTATGTCCGTATGAGATTTGGCAATTTGGAAGTTTGACGCCTGTATCAGGATGTCGTCTAGATAAGGGGCCACTGCTATGCCCCGTGGTCTTAGGACCGCCAGAAGAGACCCCAGAACCTTTGTAAAAATTCTTGGGGCTGTAGCTAACCCGAAGGGAAGAGCCACAAACTGGTAATGCCTGTCTAGAAAGGCAAACCTTAGGAACCGATGATGATCTTTGTGAATCGGTATGTGAAGGTAAGCATCCTTCAAATCCACTGTGGTCATGTACTGACCCTCCTGGAACTCTGAGGAATTTGTTTAAGATATTTAGATCCAAAATTGGTCTGAAGGTTCCCTCTTTTTTGGGAACCACAAACAGATTTGAATAAAATCCCTGTCCTTGTTCCATCTGTGGAACTGGATGGATCACTCCCATTATTAGGAGGTCTTGCACACAGCGTAAGAATGCCTCTTTCTTTATCTGGTTTACAGATAATATCGAAAGGTGAAATCTCCCTTGTGGGGGGGAAGCTTTGAAGTCCAGAAGATATCCCTGAGATATGATCTCCAATGCCCAGGGATCCTGAACATCTCTTGCCCACGCCTGGGCGAAGAGAGAAAGTCTGCCCCCTACTAGATCGGTTGCCGGATAGGGGGCCGTTCCTTCATGCTGTCTTAGAGGCAGCAGCAGGCTTTCTGGCCTGCTTGCCTTTGCTCCAGGCCTGGTTAGATTTCCAGGCCGGCTTGGATTGCACAAAAAAGTTCCCTCTTGTTTTGTAGCAGAGGAAGTTGATGCTGCACCTGCCTTGAAGTTTCGAAAGGCACGAAAATTAGACTGTTTGGCCCTTGATTTGGCCCTGTCCTGAGGAAGGGTATGACCCTTACCTCCAGTAATGTCAGCAATAATTTCCTTCAAACCAGGCCCGAATAGGGTCTGCCCCTTGAAGGGAATGTTAATTAATTTAGACTTTGAAGTCACGTCAGCTGACCAAGATTTAAGCCATAGCGCCCTACGCGCCTGGATGGCGAATCCAGAATTCCTAGCCGTTAGTTTAGTCAAATAAACAATGGCATCAGAAACAAAAGTATTAGCTAGCTTAAGTGTTCTAAGCTTGTCAAGTATTTCAGTCAATGGAGTAGCTGTCTGAAAGGCCTCTTCCAGAGACTCAAACCAGAACGCTGCAGCAGCAGTGACAGGAGCAATGCATGCAAGGGGCTGCAGAATAAAACCTTGTTGAATAAACATTTTCTTAAGGTAACCTTCTAATTTTTTATCCATTGGATCTGAAAAAGCACAACTGTCCTCGACAGGGATAGTGGTACGCTTTGCTAAAGTAGAAACTGCTCCCTCCACCTTAGGGACCGTCTGCCATAAGTCCCGTGTGGTGGCGTCTATTGGAAACATTTTTCTAAAAATAGGAGGGGGGGGAAACGGCACACCGGGTCTGTCCCACTCCTTAGTAATAATTTCTGTAAACCTTTTAGGTATTGGAAAAACGTCAGTACACACCGGCACCGCGTAGTATTTATCCAGTCTACACAATTTCTCTGGCACTGCAATTGTGTCACAGTCATTCAGAGCAGCTAAAACCTCTCCAAGCAACACCCGGAGGTTCTCAAGCTTAACTTTAAAAGTAGACATATCTGAATCAGGTTTCCCAGAGTCAGAGACGTCACCCACAGACTGAAGCTCTTCCTCAGCTTCTGCATATTGTGACGCAGTATCAGACATGGGCCTTAAAACATCTGCGCGCTCTGTATTACGTCTAACCCCAGAGCTATCGCGCTTTCCTCTGAATTTAGGCAGTCTGGCTAATACCGCTGACAGGGTATTATCCATGATTGCCGCCATGTCCTGCAAAGTAATCGCTATGGGCGTCTTTGATGTACTTGGCGCCATTTTAGCGTGAGTCCCTTGAGCGGGAGTCAAAGGGTCCGACACGTGGGGAGAGTTAGTCGGCATAACTTCCCCCTCGTCAGAATCCTCTGGTGATAATTCTTTTAAAGATAACAGCTGATCTTTATTGTTTAAAGTGAAATCAATACATTTAGTACACATTCTCCTATGGGGTTCCACCATGGCTTTTAAACATAATGAACAAGGAGTTTCCTCTATGTCAGACATGTTTATACAGACTAGCAATGAGACTAGCAAGCTTGGAAAACACTTTAAATCAAGTTAACAAGCAATATAAAAAAAACGTTACTGTGCCTTTAAGAGAAACAAATTTTGCCAAAATTTGAAATAACTGTGAAAAAAGGCAGTTAAACTAACGAAATTTTTACAGTGTATGTAACAAGTTAGCAGAGCATTGCACCCACTTGCAAATGGATGATTAACCCCTTAATACAAAAAACAGATTAACAAAACGAAAAATATGTTTTTTAAACAGTCATAACAACTGCCACAGCTCCTACTTTTGAAGCCTTTTGAGCCCTTCAGAGATGTCCTATAGCATGCAGGGGACTGCTGAGGGAAGCTGAATGTCACAGTTTGCAATTTTAACTGCACCAACTGTAACTTTTATACTATAACAGTGGAAAGCCTCAGGAAACTGTTTCTAGGCAAAAATAAAGCCAGCCATGTGGAAAAAACTAGGCCCCAATAAGTTTTATCACCAAAGCATATATAAAAACGATTAAACATGCCAGCAAACGTTTTATATTGCACATTAATCAGAGTATATACCTCTGATAGCAAGCCTGATACTAGTCGCTATTAAATCACTGTATTTAGGCTTTAACTTACATTAATCCGGTATCAGCAGCATTTTCTAGCAAATTCCATCCCTAGAAAAACTTAACTGCACATACCTTATTGCAGGATACCCTGCACGCCATTCTCCCTCTGAAGTTACCTCACTCCTCAGACATATGTGAGAACGGCAGTGGATCTTAGTTACTTCTGCTAAGATCATAGAAAAACGCAGGCAGATTCTTCTTCTAAATGCTGCCTGAGATAAAACAGTACACTCCGGTATCATTTAAAATCAATAAACTTTTGATTGAAGAAAAAACTAACTATATTTTACCACTTTCCTCTAACTACCTCCAGCTATGTTGAGAGCTTGCAAGAGAATGACTGGATATGGCAGTTAGGGGAGGAGCTATATAGCAGCTCTGCTGTGGGTGATCCTCTTGCAAATTCCTGTTGGGAAGGAGAATATCCCACAAGTAATGGATGATCCGTGGACTGGATACACCTAACAAGAGAAATTGGGTTTAGTATCCCTTTAAGTAAAACATATCATTAACCTCTTGACTGCAATCTAGTTTCATCTTTTTAAAATTTGCAGTTATGTCAGATTTTAAAGTGATTGTAATTTTTTTTCGATTTGCTGCCCAGTATATAAAATTATTCTTAATAACAGGGGAAGTTTCATTCAATAAATTATTTAAAGCGATACTAAACCCAAATTTTTTCTTTGATGATTCAGATTTTAAGCAACTTTCTAATTTAGTCCTATTGTACATTTTTACATTTTTGTTCGTTCTCGTGCTATCTATATTTAAAAAGCTTGAATGTGAAGCTTAGGAGCTGGACCATTTTAGGTTAAGCATCCCGGATAGCGCTTGCTTATTGGTGGCTACATTTAGCCACCAATAAGCAAGCTTAACCCAGGTACTGAACTAAAAATGGGCCAGCTCCTAAGCTTCACATTCAATCTTTTTAAATAAAGATAGCAAGAGAACAAAGAAAAATTGATAATAGGAGTAAATTAGAAAGTTGCTTAAAATTGCATGCTCTATCTAAATCATGAAATAAAAAATTTGGTTTAGTATCCCTTTAAAACGCTTTATTTGTAAAATATTTACGATTTAGTGATCGTAAACATCGCGTCATTCCTCCGCCAGCATCTCATACTATTTATTTAGCTGATTGCTGACAAATCTGGTCTCATCCAATCTTTGCGAGCCCCCTTTGGCATCCAGCTTGTGTTTTCCTGGACTGTTATGACTGAGTTATATATGCTGCAGGGTGTGCAGGAATGAACATGCATTGTACCTCTGGATAGCACTATTCATGTCCCTCCCTGCAACATGTGTAACTCATAACTGTCCAGGAAATAATGGCTGAGGTGGCAACTCTAATTAACCAATATAAGTCCAAAGTCCTAAAAGGAATACATTGGAAATGGTGAGATAAAGGTTGAGGTAAATGTTGAAAGGATCAGTGATGTCCACTCTCAAAAGATAAAAGGCACAATAGTGAAGTCTGTTTTAGATGTAAAATAATTTCCAAGTCACTTGGGTACTCACATTTGCAAGAGCTATAACTGAGCAATTAGATAGCAGGCATGTAGGTACAAAGCTCCTCGGGACACACATGGATACACTGAAACTCCAGAGATAAACTAATTAAATATATGCGAATGGGCATACACAGACTAATAATGACAGGGTATGGTCAAAGCAAATTGTAACCACTAAGAAGTAATGTTCTTACAACATGAGTCTTTGGTGTGTGATACTAAACAGCCAGCTATCCAGTAGTGCCAAAAAGACCCACCCTATAGTGATGCAATGGTCCTGTACAACATCTGACATCCGTTTCACTAAAATCATTTAGCTTTTTCAATTGTGCCTTTTATCTTTTGAGGAATCCCTTGTGGACATCGCTGATCCTTTCAACCGTTACCTCAATGTTTACCTCACCATTTCCAACTTAATTCCTTTTGGAACTTTGGACTATAGCCTTATATTGGTAATTAGGTTTAAGCACTAATTTTGTAAGATTAGTAAGCATGGTGATTAACCTGCTCTCACCCAAGGTAATCCTTAAAAACTAGCCTGTTTTAGAGGCCTGAGGCCACTGCTGTAGACTAAAGATCCGAATTACACCTCCAAATAAGGCAAATGGTGGATGAAGTTTGACTACTGAAAACTAATTGCCGTAAAAAGATGTTTTTAAAAGTGTTAAGACTTGACTGTGCTATTAATAATAGCACTAAAACAAAAATATCTTGTAATTACAATGAATTTACTGTCCCTTTAAGTCTTGTATCTGCACTTCAATTTCTAACAGAAAGTTACAAAAAAAGGGTATCAAATAAATATTGAAAATATATTATAGTTTTACTACCCATAACTAAAATGTATATTACACTGTCAAAGTGTTTAAAGCAATATAAAACAGTATGGGATTATAATATAAAATGTTTAATTATGTGCAGCTAAAAAATTATGAAACATATTTTATTTATTTTGTCCCCTTTTCCTGTAATTTAAAGGGAATTAATAATCATATACTAAATCACTTGAAAGTGATGCATCATAACCATAAAAACATAAAAAAAAGGACAACTTGCTTGCACATGGTGTTTGGAAACAGGAGAGGTATGAAAACTACTCACAAGACTGGTGGCTCCCTGGATTAGTAAGGTGCATAAGGGCAGGCTGACCTTCAACAGCAGTGAGGGTGCTGTAAATGCGAATACTTCCGGCGTCAGGTACACAGCTCCGGACTGCTATCCCCAGTCCCCACAGGTCCTTAGACTTTGTGTTCCTCCACACAGTGTTTCAGCATGAATATCAGGAAAAATACACAGGATCCTCGCAGAGACTTCCCAAGCCACAGGAGTAAAACGCTGAGTGTTCAGCCATGAATATAAAGTCCCTATGTTATACAACACGGTATAGAAACCACAAAAAACAGGTCGTGGTAAAGCTAAAAGCAATCTTTAATAAAATTTTGTAACGCGTTTCTCGGCCATATTTATTTGGGGACATACTTTATTTTATTTTATTTCAACTTATTTTATTTTAATGGTTAATAATTGTAATTAAGTTAATGTAGGTTGTCTAGGAACTCAGTTAAACAGCACTAGCCTATCCCAGCCGTTACTCTTCTCACAAGGTGTAAACCAATTGTTCAAAACGAGCAGAAATAGAAAAAGGTGTGGGAGGGGCCAAAGGCAGTCTTTTAATAGTAGATTAAGTTTAAAATATATATATATAGGTATTAGACCCAAGTTAAACAATACCCCATGCAAGAGAGTTCACAATTCAATTCAGCATTATATCAATAATTTATTATTGCACAGAATATATAAAAAAAAAACAAAATACACATATAAAATAGAGCTGTCTAAATTAAAAGAGAACTGATTTTTATCATCAAAGTTAAAAATCCAACTACAACCGTGTCATCAATAAACTACTAGCAGCTATTCTACATTCAGAATAATATTGTTCAACATATATTAGCCCTGATTTAGTTGGTTCAGTTATGCTTATATTCTGTATAGATTCTTGACAAAAAAATATTATTGTTAAACTTGTTTTAAAATAACCTTTTTTGGTGTTCTTACTTGTGATACTTTATATCTTATAGAAGACAATGTACATACATTTTAGAACACAATGTATATAAATTTGTAGAAGTTCCTATATAACAGTTTAATATATCAGCGTTTACTCAGCAGCGTAATTACTAATGGTTTATCCCAAATTTTACTGGATTCAAAATACCAAGTGTAAGTTAGATTGCTTAAAGTGAATGTAAATTTTGATGCCAAAGTGCCCTGTTTTTAAAAATTTGATTAAAAACAGGGGCACTTTAATTCATCAAAATTTACATTTCACTCGTGCTGTGAAAAAAAAATTACCTTTTAATCTTGACAGCAGCTCCAGCTTCCTCCACCTGTTGCAAAACCTCTTCCTGGGTCTAAAATGAGGAATACGGCTTCCTCCAATCACGGCATTGAATCAGGCACTGATTCCCCCGGGGGGAAGCCGTGATTGGAGGATCACCTATCCATCATTTCTGACATCAGAAATGGCTTGCCGCGACCGGAGGAAGCTGGAGCTGCTGTCAAGTTTAAAAGGTAAGTATTTTTTCACAACAGGAGTGAAATGTAAATTTTGATGAATTAAAGTGCCCCTGTTTTTAATCGAATTTTCAGCATCAAACTTTACATTCATTTTAATAGCTCTCCAGATTGTCAATCCATGTGCAATGATATAACTCGTACCTGCAGGTTTTTATGAAGGATCAGCGATTTTACTAGGTACCTCTTTTAATATGATCTTCTGGTATCTGGCACTGTTAGTAGCGGTTCATATATATTAGAGCTAGCAGCTTGATTCCTTCCTACCTCGTTAGGTTCAGTCCTCCGGCCTTTACCACCGTGTATCAGTGGTTCTCATAAGATTAGCAGTTCGGTTTTTTACATCTTTCGTCCTCTTTATCTTGTGGCTCCCGTATACTGCTTGTCAGTTGTCTGTGCAGATTGAAATCGACAATTGGTTTTCGCTGGAATTTTCCTCCTCCACTCTGGCAGCTGATGGAATGTTTCATCTGTTGGTGCACGCACTTTTTTAAATACACCTACCACTCCACCTATGCATTAGCATTTGTATCAGTGTATAGCAACTCTTTCTTTGGTGTTGCGGTTATGGGAGTCTCAATGGTGGAAGAAATAGATTGTTATTTCTCCTCATCGGTTCAGACCTTTGCACTTCAGTCCTCTGTTTTTTGCAGCTCTCCAGACTTTATATCAACACGTATCGGCTCCCATAGAGCCTTTGTCAACATAGTTAGTCTTGGCTGCTAATCCCTTATTTATGTCAGTTCCATTAACCCATTGTTATACAGATTATGCTAATTACAAAATGACAGCTTTTATCATGTTTTCCTTGGGATTTTTTTTTATATATATTATTATTATCTTCTATTAGTTGGTAGTTTCTCATTCACATTTAAAATTTACATTTGCTATTGTATTTAATCATATGTATGAATACTTTTCATTACTAATACAGTTCATTTGTAATATGGAGTTTTATTCCTAGTACTCATAATTTATAAGGGATTTAAGGTCAGTTTGTAATTCCGAATGAAAATATTGAACCCCCCTGCAAAAGGTTATTACTAGTCTTTGAGTTTTCCACTAAAAGATTTTAAATAACTCAATTTCAACAATTAATTTAAAAGATACATTTAAAATTAAATTATTTCAAACTTCATTGGTTTTTCTACCTACAAATCTCATCCATCATACTACATCATACATCAGAGGGCCCAAGAGGGCCTCTTACCACTTTAGAGACTATTTGTAGCTCGCCAACGAGACCTAAGAAAGCAATTACTCGAATTTACCAAGCAATTCAGGAAACCACAGGGAACACCAAATCCCCCCTACAAGTTAAATGGGAAATGGACCTAAATAAAGAATATGACATACATTCCTGGAATGAAATTGTTTATGGTGCAGGAAGGGGGCTACTAGGAGCTGACATGCTCGAAAACGTAATTAAAACCAACTTTCGTTGGTACCTTACACCACTGATTACCTCACATGCCATCAGACATGGATCCAAACTCTGCTATAGAGGCTGCAAGGTTGAAGGTTCCTATAGACACATGTGGTGGGACTGCCCTCACTCACATAGAACTTGGAATAAACTATCACAATTTTTGAGCTCCCTTTTGGATAGTCCAATTACACTCTCACTAGAACAAGCACTATTGCACACTAGACTCAAGGAGTTCAATAAACACATAAACCATTTCATTAAGATAACCTGCACAGCAACTAGGGTATGTATAGCGCGCCGATGGAAAGAAACTGCCCCTTCATGGGGAGAGGTTATAGTTAAAATCAGACACTACTATAACATGTCAGCACAGGCGGCCATATTACAAGACACACAAGAGACTTTTCAGAAGGTTTGGTATTACTGGATTATGTACGACACACCAAATTCCAGAATAGAGGGCACGTGAAAGGTTAATTATATGGAAGCTCTTCTATTAAAGCATTGAAAGGCTCTCTGAGCCCCAATAGATACTAACTTGGAACCTACAAAGTAATGGTGGAAGTCCTGGATAAGTCCTCCCCCGTTCCCTTACCCACCCTCTCCCTATCCACTTCTATATAATTTCTTTCTTCTTCTTTACCTTATACTTTGGGCCTAATGAAAAAAATGTTTACATTATTTTTACATGTTTCAGTTCAATTACATTTGTTAGGTCCACTGCCGGACTCTGTATACGCAGATGGACGATTAAATGTAACATCTGCATTTTTTCCTTTTCTTTTATTCACATCTTGTTATTGTAAAAAAATATTCAATACAAATTTATTTCAACTAAAATTAAATTATTTTACAGAAATTTTCTTTTAACAAGTATATTCATATATCCTTCAGTATAACTTTTATAGTTCTCAATCTATTAGACATAACTTGTTGTAGTTCTCATTCTGGTAAACATTCTTCTAAAGTTATTATTTCTTTAAAGTGAAGGTAAACTTTGATAAATAATAATCTAAAACTATACAAATATGTCAGATGTTAAACAACACAATGTACAGGGTGACTAGAATAGAGTACAATACTCCCCTCTCAAATGACCGCTGCTCTCTAACAGTCTCTCCCAACCGGACTGTGAGTAGAAAGTGAATCGGATATATAGAGGCGCTGATCTTGAATCTCGTGTATATGGACGTACACACTGAAGAAAGAAAAACTTGGCTTGTGATTTGCAGAAGTTAACAACAAATTAATGTGCAGTATACTCACTCCGAAAAATTCAGAGTTCAGCTTCTTCAAGAGGTTTTTCTGTCTCAACTTTCCCAATTTCCACACTGTATTTGTGTCTGTGGATAATGAAAATTGCATCCGATAAATTTCGGAATCCGGCTCCTCAGAACATGTTGTGTAGTTTGAAAATACTTCCAAAAAGGCAGCAGAAATACTTGTTGTGGTAAAAAACAAATATTTATTAAAACATAATAAAATGCTCTTATTTATCTTGGCTCTACGCGTTTCAACGACAATATCGTCTTTTTCAAGAGCAGTAAAAACAATTCCAATTGAAAAAGACGATATTGTCGTTGAAACGCGTAGAGCCAAGATAAATAAGAGCATTTTATTATGTTTTAATAAATATTTGTTTTTTACCACAACAAGTATTTCTGCTGCCTTTTTGGAAGTATTTTCAAACTACACAACATGTTCTGAGGAGCCGGATTCCGAAATTTATCGGATGCAATTTTCATTATCCACAGACACAAATACAGTGTGGAAATTGGGAAAGTTGAGACAGAAAAACCTCTTGAAGAAGCTGAACTCTGAATTTTTCGGAGTGAGTATACTGCACATTAATTTGTTGTTAACTTCTGCAAATCACAAGCCAAGTTTTTCTTTCTTCAGTGTGTACGTCCATATACACGAGATTCAAGATCAGCGCCTCTATATATCCGATAAACTTTGATAAATGAAAGCCCGTTTTTAAAAAATACTTTTAAAAACAGGGGAACTTTCATTCATCAAAGTTTACAAAGCAGCCATTTTGATTAAAGACTTACTGTTTTTTCTCCATGTTTCCCCTTCTTCCATCAGGCATTACTTTTTTAATACCCCAAAATTTCATACTACTGACATTCCCCTGAGGAATTTCATAGAAATGTTTATAAAGTGCAGTGTCCTGTCTGTAATGTTCAATACCTAAAATAGGCTCTCTTATGCGGTCCTTTAGTTTTCTACTAGTTTGACCTAAATACATTAGATTGTAGTCGCATTTTATAACGTATATCACATTTGTATCTGAACATCGGATTATTCCATTGATTTTAAAATCTTTTCCTGTTTTCTGTGATTTAATACTTTTTAGTTTATTACTAAATTTGCATGACTTACAGGAATGGCAAGGAAAGAAACCCTCTATTTTATTCCCCTCCAAATCTTTAATTCCTTTACTGAACATTGAAAGAGTCTTCTTTTTCTATTCACTTGGTGGTAGTAAGTTCTTGAAATTCTGTGCTTTTTTATAGATAAAGCTAGGATTTTTTCCCAAATTTGGGCCTATTAGAGGATCTTTTAACAGAAGATGCCAATGTTTATTAATCACTTTTTAAAACGTTTATGTTGGGAAGAGTAAGTTGTTATTAATGGTATATTTGCATTATTCATAATTTTATTTTTATTTCTATTCTGCACTTTATTCCTCTTTTTAAGAAGCATTTTCCTATCCACATTTTTAATTTCATCAGCTATTTTTTTTTTTAATTCTCATCATATCCCTCCCAAGCAGTATACGGGAGACACAAGATAAAGAGGACGAAAGTGGTAAAAATGTAACTGCTAATCTTATGAGAACCACTGATACACGGTGGTAAAGGCCGGAGGACTGTAGCTAACGAGGTAGGAAGGAATCAAGCTGCTAGCTCTAATACATATGAACCACTGCTAACAGTGTCAGATACCAGAAGATCATATTAAAAGAGGTACCTAGTAAAATCGCTGATACTTCATAAAAACCTGCAGGTACGATTTATATCATTGCACATGGATTGACAGTCTGGAGAGCTATTAAGCAATCTAACTTAAACTTGGTATTGTGAATCCAGTAAAATTTGGAATAAACCATTAGTAATTACGCTGCTGAGTAAACGCTGATATATTAAACTGTTACATAGGAACTTCTACAAATTTATATACATTGTGTTCTAAAATGTATGTACATTGTGTTCTATAAGATATAAAGTATCACAAGTAAGAACACTAAAAAAGGTTTTTTTGAAACAAGTTTAACAATAATAATTTCTTGTCAAGAATCTATACTGAATATAAGCATAACTGAACCAACTAAATAAGGGCTAATATGTGTTGAACAATATTATTCTGAATGTAGAATAGCTGCTAGTAGTTTATTTATGACACCGGTGTCGTTGGATTTTTAACTTGGATGATAAAAATCAGTTGTTTTCTTTTAATTTAGACTGCTAAGACCAGCTCTATTTTATATGTGTATTATGTTTTTTATGCAATAATAAATTATTGATATAATGCTGAATTGAATTGTGAACTCTCTTGCATGGGGTATTGTTTAACTTGGGTCTAATACCTATATATATACTGTATATATATTTTTATAAACTTAATCTACTATTAACAGACTGCCTTTGGCGCCTCCCATACCTTTTTCTATTTCTGCTCGTTTTGAACAATTGGGCTACACCTTGTGAGAAGTATAACTGCTGGGATAGGCTAGTGCTATTTAACTGAGTTCCTAGACAACCTACATTAATTTAATTGTTTATTCATCTCACATGTCTAGTAGAAAACTTAGTTTAAGAATTTATATAAAAAACTATTTAAAGGATTTTTTTATTTGTACTTTTAACTTTTCTATACAAAGTATATTCATATATTATCAGATAACTAACACCAATCTAGTATCTATCTATTGGTTTAAGTGAGGAATCACTAACTAATACACATTAGATTTGTTTGTTTAAATTTATTAATAAACAATGGATATATTTAAAACAAGAGACAGTCTATTAACATCAATAGATGAGTCAATTGCTAATAATAATTGGCTAGAACACGAGTTTTGCGTTAGGTTTAAAAAGCAGCGTTAGCTGGTCCTAATGCTGCTTTTTAACACCCGCTGGTATTACGAGTCTTGCAGGTACAGGTGTACCGCTCACTTTTTTGGCCAGACTTGGAAATACCGCAAATCCACTTACGTAAATTGCGTATCTTCTTTTTTCAATGGGACTTGCATAGCGCCGGTATTACGAGTCTGCCAAAAAGTGAGCGGTAAACCCTCTCCTGTCAAGACTGGTACCGCATATTAAAGTCAGTAGTTAAGAGTTTTACACTACAACGCCGTAGCATAAAACTCTTAACTAAAGTGCTAAAAAGTACACTAACACCCATAAACTACCTATTAACCCCTAAACCGAGGCCCTCCCACATCGCAAACACTAAAAGAAAAATTTTAACCCCTAATCTGCCGAACCGAACATCGCCACCACTATAATAAATATATTAACCTCTAAACTGCTGCACTCCCACCTCGCAAACATTAGTTAAATATTATTAACCCCTAATCTTCTGTCCCTAACATCACCGCCACCTACCTACATTTATTAACCCCTAATCTGCCGCCCCCAACGTCGCCGCCACTATATTAAAGTTATTAACCCCTAAATCTAAGTCTAACCCTAACACCCCCTAACTTAAATATAATTAAAAGTAATCTAACTAAAAATTCCTATCATTAACTAAATTATTCCTATTTAAAACTAAATACTTACCTGTAAAATAAACCCTAACGGCTAGATTTAGAGTTTTGTCGGTAACGACCCGCGTAGCTAACGCATGCTTTTTTTCCCCCGCACCTTTTAAATACCGCTGGTATTTAGAGTTCACAGAATGGCTGCGTTAGGCTCCAAAAAAGGAGCGTAGAGCATAATTTACCGCCACTGCAACTCTCGATACCAGCGGTGCTTACGGACGCGGCCAGCTTCAAAAACGTGCTCGTGCACGATTCCCCCATATGAAACAATGGGGCAGTTTGAGCTGAAAAAAAACCTAACACCTGCAAAAAAGCAGTGTTAAGCTCCTAACGCAGCCCCATTGTTTCCTATGGGGAAACACTTCCTAAGTCTGCACCTTACACCCTAACATGTACCCCGAGTCTAAACACCCCTAACCTTACACTTATTAACCTCTAATCTGTCGCCCCCGCTATCGCTGACCCCTGCATATTATTATTAACCCCTAATCTGCCGCTCCGTACATCGCCGCAACCTACATTATCCCTATGTACCCCTAATCTGCTGCCCATAACACCGCCGACCCCTATATTATATTTATTAACCCCTAATCTGCCCCCCACAACGTCGCCTCCACCTACCTACAATTATTAACCCCTAATCTGCCGACCGGACCTCACCGCTACTATAATAAATGTATTAACCCCTAATCCGCCTCACTAACCCTATAATAAATAGTATTAACCCCTAATCTGCCCTCCCTAACATCGCCGACACCTAACTTCAAGTATTAACCCCTAAACTGCCAACCAGACCTCACCGCTACTCTAATAAATTTTTTAACCCATAAAGCTAAGTCTAACCCTAACCCTAACACCCCCTAAGTTAAATATAATTTAAATCTAACAAAATAAATTAACTCTTATTAAATAAATTATTCCTATTTAAAGCTAAATACTTACCTGTAAAATAAACCCTAATGTAGCTACAATATAAATAATAATTATATTGTAGCTATTTTAGGATTTATATTTATTTTACAGGCAACTTTGTATTTATTTTAACCAGGTACAATAGCTATTAAATAGTTAAAAACTATTTAATAGCTACCTAGTTAAAATAATTACAAAATTACCTGTAAAATAAATGCTAACCTAAGTTACAATTAAACCTAACACTACACTAGCAATAAATTAATTAAATAAAATAC
Organism: Bombina bombina; assembly: GCF_027579735.1. Classification (NCBI taxonomy): domain Eukaryota; kingdom Metazoa; phylum Chordata; class Amphibia; order Anura; family Bombinatoridae; genus Bombina; species Bombina bombina. The sequence goes on from NC_069503.1 coordinate 812,970,381, forward strand.
CTACAATTATCTACAATTAAACCTAACACTACACTATCAATAAATAAATAAATTAAATAAAATACCTACAAATAAATACAATTACATAAACTAACTAAAGTACAAAAAATAAAAAAAGCTAAGTTACAAAAAATAAAAAAATTAATTACAAACATAATAAAAATATTACAACAATTTTAAGCTAATTACACCTACTCTAAGCCCCCTAATAAAATAACAAAGCCCCCCAAAATAAAAAAATGCCCTACCCTATTCTAAAATTAAAATAGAAAAGCTCTTTTACCTTACCAGCCCTTAAAAGGGCCTTTTGCGGGGCATACCCCAAAGAATTCAGCTCTTTTGCCTGTAAAAAAAAACATACAATACCCCCCCCAACATTACAACCCACCACCCACATACCCCTAATCTAACCCAAACCCCCCTTAAATAAACCTAACACTAAGCCCCTGAAGATCTTCCTACCTTGTCTTCACCATGCCAGGTATCACCGATCGCTCCAGGCTCCGAAATCTTCATCCAAGCCCAAGCGGGGGTTGGAGATCCATCATCCGGCTGAAGTCTTCTATCAAGCGGCGGCTGAAGAGGTCCAGAAGAGGCTCCAAAGTCTTCATCCTATCCGGGCAGAAGAGTAGATCCGGACCGGCAACCATCTTCTTCCAAGCGGTGACAAGCGGCTCCATGTTGAAGACCTCCGGCGCGGATCCATCCTCTTCTTGCGACGTCCTAAGTCCGAATGAAGGTTCCTTTAAATGACGTCATCCAAGATGGCGTCCCTCGAATTCCGATTGGCTGATAGGATTCTATCAGCCAATCGGAATTAAGGTACGAAAAATCTGATTGGCTGATGGAATCAGCCAATCAGATTCAAGTTCAATCCGATTGGCTGATCCAATCAGCCAATCAGTTTGAGCTCGCATTCTATTGGCTGATCGGAACAGCCAATAGAATGCGAGCTCAATCTGATTGGCTGATTCAATCAGCCAATCAGATTTTCCCTACCTTAATTCCGATTGGCTGATAGAATCCTATCAGCCAATCGGAATTCGAGGGACGCCATCTTGGATGACGTCATTTAAAGGAACCTTCATTCGGACTTAGGACGTCGCAAGAAGAGGATGGATCCGCGCCGGAGGTCTTCAACATGGAGCCGCTTGTCACCGCTTGGAAGAAGATGGTTGCCGGTCCGGATCTACTCTTCTGCCCGGATAGGATGAAGACTTTGGAGCCTCTTCTGGACCTCTTCAGCCGTCGCTTGATAGAAGACTTCAGCCGGATGATGGATCTCCAGCCCCCGCTTGGGCTTGGATGAAGATTTCGGAGCCTGGAGCGATCGGTGATACCTGGCATGGTGAAGACAAGGTAGGAAGATCTTCAGGGGCTTAGTGTTAGGTTTATTTAAGGGGGGTTTGGGTTAGATTAGGGGTATGTGGGTGGTGGGTTGTAATGTTGGGGGGGTATTGTATGTTTTTTTTTTACAGGCAAAAGAGCTGAATTCTTTGGGGTATGCCCCGCAAAAGGCCCTTTTAAGGGCTGGTAAGGTAAAAGAGATTTTCTATTTTAATTTTAGAATAGGGTAGGGCATTTTTTTATTTTGGGGGGCTTTGTTATTTTATTAGGGAGCTTAGAGTAGGTGTAATTAGCTTAAAATTGTTGTAATATTTTTATTATGTTTGTAATAAAAAAAATTATTTTTTGTAACTTAGCTTTTTTTATTTTTTGTACTTTAGTTAGTTTATTTAATTGTATTTATTTGTAGGTATTTTATTTAATTAATTTATTGCTAGTGTAGTGTTAGGTTTAATTGTAACTTAGGTTAGGATTTATTTTACAGGTAATTTTGTAATTATTTTAACTAGGTAGCTATTAAATAGTTCTTAACTATTTAATAGCTATTGTACCTGGTTAAAATAAATACAAAGTTGCCTGTAAAATAAATATAAACCCTAAAATAGCTACAATATAATTATAATTTATATTGTAGCTATATTAGGGTTTATTTTACAGGTAAGTATTTAGCTTTAAATAGGAATAATTTAATTAATAAGAGTTAATTTATTTCGTTAGATTTAAATTATATTTAACTTAGGGGGGTGTTAGGGTTAGGGTTAGACTTAGCTTTAGGGGTTAATACATTTATTATAGTAGCGGTGAGGTCCGGTCGGCAGATTAGGGGTTAATACTTGAAGTTAGGTGTCGGCGATGTTAGGGAGGGCAGATTAGGGGTTAATACTATTTATTATAGGGTTATTGAGGCGGGAGTGAGGCGGATTAGGGGTTAATACATTTATTATAGTGGCGGTGAGGTCCGGTCGGCAGATTAGGGGTTAATAATTGTAGGTAGGTGGAGGCGATGTTGGGGGCGGCAAATTAGGGGTTAATAAATATAATATAGGGGTTGGCGGTGTTAGGGGCAGCAGATTAGGGGTACATAGGGATAATGTAGGTGGCGGCGGTGTGCGGTCGGCAGATTAGGGGTTAAAAATTTTTTAATAGAGTGGCGGCGATGTGGGGGGCCTCGGTTTAGGGGTACATAGGTAGTTTATGGGTGTTAGTGTACTTTAGAGCACAGTAGTTAAGAGCTTTATGAACCGGCGTTAGCCCAGAAAGCTCTTAACTCCTGACTTTTTGCTGCGGCTGGAGTTTTGTCGTTTTCTAACGCTCACTTCAGCCACAACTCTAAATACCGGCGTTAGAAAGATCCCATTGAAAAGATAGGATACGCAATTGACGTAAGGGGATCTGCGGTATGGAAAAGTCGCGGCTGGAAAGTGAGCGTTAGACCCTTTCCTGACTGATTCCAAATACCAGTGGGCGGTAAAAACCAGCGTTAGGAGCCTCTAACGCTGGTTTTGACGGCTACCGCCAAACTCTAAATCTAGGCGTATGATAGCTACAATATAACTAATAGTTACATTGTAGCTAGCTTAGGATTTATTTTTATTTTACAGGCAAGTTTGTATTTATTTTAACTAGGTAGAATAGTTATTAAATAGTTATTAACTATTTAATAACTACCTAGCTAAAGTAAATACAAAAGTACCTGTAAAATAAAACCTAACCTAAGTTACAACTACACCTAACACTACACTATAATTAAATAAATTAACTAAATTAAATACAATTACCTAAATTAAATTAAATTAGCTAAAGTACAAAAACAAACAAGCACTAAATTACAGAAAATAATAAACAAATTACAGATATTTAAACTAATTACACCTAATCTAATAGCCCTATTAAAATAAAAAAGCCCCCCCAAAATAAAAAAACCCTAGCCTAAACTAAACTACCTATAGCCCTTAAAAGGGCCCCAAAGTAATCAGCTCTTTTACCTGTAAAAAAAAATGCAAACAACCCCCCAACAGTAAAACCCACCACCCACACGACCAACTCCCCAAACAAAATACTAGCTAAAAAAACCTAAGCTCCCCATTGCCCTGAAAAGGGCATTTGGATGAGCATTGCCCTTAAAATGGCAGTTAGCTCTTTTGCAAGCCCAAACCCCTAATCTAAAAAACAAAACCCACCCAATACACCCTTAAAAAAACACTAGCCCCCTGAAGATCGACTTACCAGTGGACGTCTTCATCCAAGCTGGGCGAAGTGGTCCTCCAGACGGGCAGAAGTCTTCATCCAAGCCGGGCAGAAGTGGTCCTCCAGACGGGCAGAAGTCTTCATCCAGACGGCATCTTCTTTTTTTTATTTTTTTATTATATTTTTATTAAAGAAAATCAAAAACAGATCATCATCAGCATCATACTATTCTTGTGTCACACAGGACACATTGTAATATATAATAATATACAGTAGAGCAAAAGAAGAAGAAAAAAACAAAATGCATACATTAATCACATACATATATACGCCCATATGACAGCAATTAATATCATTCATATTGTCATCATGAAGCTGCTTTTTATAATGATCCCTACTCAGTTTAGTATAACAATGTATATTCTAGATTTCCTTATTATTTCAAACATAAAAGAAAAGGGGGAGAGAAAAAAAGAGAGCAAGGGAGAAAAAAAAGAGAAATAAGAGAGAAAAAAAAAATAAAAAAAATAAAATAAAAATAAAAATGAACCCCCACCCCCCTCACTCTGGTTAGTCATTCTTGCTCCAGCCCGGCTAAACTGGAGTCCACTGATCTTTTTAACCATCTCTATAATTCCTAATCCACGTATGTGGGAATATTCCCAATATAACCAATTCTGCAAAGCTACTAGAAGAAAGAAAGGGGGACAGGATTTGCTTCTGAACTGGGATTGGGTATGTTGTGATCACCGAGGCCCACCTGATCAGAAATTTTTTTATTCTAGTCTCCTTTACATACTGTAAATGAAAAGATTCATAGATAATCTGTTCTCTAATACCTTTCATAATAGAGGCCAAACTGGGAGCTTTGGGAGCAATCCAATTTTTAAAAATAATATGTCTGGTTGTAAGTATAATTGTATTAACTATATGCCTATCTATATTCAATCTGGCATCAGTAACCAAAAAGAAAATGTCTTCCAGAGAAAAGGAGTAAGATCCATTCAAAATTTTATTTATCCAGAATTGGATTTTATACCACAACTGTCGAATCCTTGGACAAAACCATAGCATATGAGACAAATCCGCATAAGGACATGAGCATCTATGGCAGACTGCAACTTGTGCTGGATAGAATCTGGATAGTTTAGCCGGAGTTAAGTAAAAATTGTTGATTAATTTCAAGTGAGATTCTTTCCAGCCAACTGATACAGGATAACCAGAAACCTGGGACAGACTGAGTGCCAACAGATCTGTATTAATCGTTTCAATGTTCGCCTGCCAAAAAATACATAATTTCTCCAGAGCTAGAACGCCTTGTTTGGAAAGCATTACATCGTAAATAAGAGATATAGATGCCTCTCCTGCTCTAAATTTCTGTATACACATCTTTATGTCTGACCAATCAGGCATGACAGACGCATACCATTTCTGAGATGCAATAAAATGTCGTATCTGAAAGTATGCATATTGATTCCTGCGTGGAAGATCATACTTTTGACATAGGGTGGCCCATGGACATATTCGAAGATCAGCAGTCAATAATTGATATATATCTTTAAGCCCCTTATCTCTCCAGTCCCTAAATACCTTTTGATCTGTACCCGGAACAAATAATGGATTCCCTGTAATTGGTAAGAATTCAGAAAATGCTGAATCAATTTTAAGGACATGACCGACTTTCTGCCAAGCAGATATTATGTTCCTAAATGACCATAGTTTCTTAATTTGTATCGGTAGATTTACAGATGAGCAATGCAGAAGAGCACTTAATGACCAAGGAGCAACCATATACTCTTCAAGAGCATATGACGAAATTATATTAGATTGGGCAATCCAATCAAATGCAAATTTCAATAGAGTTGCCAGATTATACAGTTTAATATTTGGAAGAGCCAACCCGGCAGCAGAAAATTTATTAGTCAATCAATTAATCGATAACCGTGGTTTTTTACCTTTCCAGATAAAATTGGAAATCCACGACTGCAAACTCTTTAAATCTTTGTTTAATATATATAATGGCAAATTTTGCAATACATATAAAATACGAGGAAAAATTATTGTCTTGATAAGACTTATAGAAGCTGAAATAGATAATGGAAAGGCCCTCCAAAGTTGTAAATCCAATTTAATCTTCTGAAAAAGAGATAGAAAATTTTCCTGATACCAGAATTTAGGATTTTTATTTATATCCAAACCCAAATATTTAATACTTTTTACTATTCTAAAATTAGTTACAGTTAACTTCGCCTCTTCTCTACCCAGCCGCATTATTTCACTCTTGTCAATATTGATCTTATACCCTGAAAAGGAACTATATTCCTCCAGTACTTTTGCTATTTCTGGAATCTCCGTCGCAATAGCCTGGATAAATATTAACATGTCATCTGCATATAATAGAAGCTTTAAACTTTGAGTTCCAAATTGGATTCCCTTTAATACTTCTCTTAGCCTAACTGCGAGGGGTTCTAGGGCGATATTAAAGAGTAGAGGGGAGAGAGGACATCCCTGCCTCGTTCCCCTCTGTAGGACAATAGGTGCCGATACTGTTTGATTAATCAAAAGAAACGATCTAGGATTCTGATAAATTTTCTGTATAATTTGGACAAAATTGTCAGAAAATCCAAATTTAGCTAATACTATAAAAAGATGCGACCATGATATACTATCAAATGCTTTAGCAGCATCTAAAGTTAACACTGCTCGATCTTTCAAGCTACTATTAATTCTAGAATGTTCAATATTCCACATATAATCGACAAGCGTAATTAATTTGCGAATATTTTTCGTTGGATTACGGTTAGTCATAAAACCTGACTGATCAGGATGGATAAGATTGTCGATACAATGTGAAAGTCTATTAGATAGGACTGCTGCTAAGATTTTATAATCAGCATTGAGTACTGAAATTGGTCTATAAGATGCAGGGTCCATAGGATCCTTATCTTTTTTTAGTATTAAAGAGATATTGGCGGCTGAAAAAAGGTTAGAAATAGGGTTATCAGAAGTGAAATAATAATTGAAAAGTTTTGCTAAAATAGGAGCAGTCTCTTCAATTAATATTTTATAATACTCTGCTGGTAGTCCATCTGGACCTGATGCTTTACTCATTTTAGAAGCTTTAATTGCAGTGACTATCTCTTCATTAGTAATCGGAGCATTTAACTTGTCCAGATTTTCTACTTGAATTCTAGGCACCTTGGTCTTAGACCAGAAATTCTCTTGATTCTTTGTGTCAGCCGGCACCTCCATATAGAGCTGTTGATAATATTGAGCAAAGGCCCTTGAAATGTCGTCTGTCTCATTATAGCAGGTATCCTCTATCTGAATGGCTGGGATAAAATTCCTCTTTTTCCTGGTATTTACCAGCCTGGCAAGATTTTTTGCCGAGCGACCATGAAAACTTCTAAAGCGTAAATTAATTTTTTTTTCTTCTACCTGATGTTTTTGTAGGAGAAATACCTCTCTCTCCTTTTTCATTTCAAGATATTTAGACCAGTTATACGTCGAGCGACTCAAGAAATAATTTTTAAAAGCGTTCCTAACTTGGTTAGTTAATTGAGCTTCCCGGGCCCTTTTTTTCCTATTGAGAGTAACCATGTACCTTTTAATGGCCCCTCGTATAACCGCTTTAGAGGCCTCCCAAAAAATTTCAATTTTCTGTAGATATGCTACATTAAATTGACAATAGTCTTTAAAACTCTGCTTTAGCCAGAGTGTAAACCTAGGATTATTCGCCAAATGGCAAGGAAAAAAGAATGCAGAGCCTTTCATGTTAGTTGTAATCTGTCTATCCAGGACTAACGATATAATAGCATGATCTGTAACTACAATTTCTCCAATTCCAGCCTCTGTTCGCCAAATTGATAAACCTTCTGAGATAAGAAATAAATCTATTCACGAAAAAGTTTTATGAACTTTAGATTCGCAAGAAAACTGACGAGCATCTGGATTAAGCTTCCGCCAGATATCTACCAGTTGTAGCTTTCGATAAAAATTATTAAAATGTTTAGAACATCTCCTATTCTCTGGGACATTCCTTCGTGAGAAACGATCCAGCTCAGGACAGATAGTCACATTAAAATCGCCCCCAATAATGAGATTCTGCTTGATATAAGGAAATAATTTAATTTTAATTTTATCCCAAAATTCAATTTTAAATTTATTAGGGGCATATATATTACATAGGATGAACTCTATATTATTAATACAAATATGCACAATAATAAATCGAGAATCCGGATCTATTTCTCTAGAAATGATTTTATAATCTAAGGATTTATTAATTAACATGGCGACGCCACATTTCCGACCTGGAGCCTCCGTGGCCACAACCTCCCCAACCCATTTAAACCTTAATTTATCAGCTTCCTGTCTACTTAAATGAGTCTCCTGTAAAAATGCAATGTCAGGCTTCTCTTTTGCTAGTGTTTTAATAATTAGTTTACGTTTGAGAGGAGATGAAATTCCTCCCACATTCCACGACACTAATTTAAACTGCATAGCAAATTAAATTTTCATTATACCCAGATCCTTTTTTGCAGAAAGTAGGTGAGAGGGGTGGGGGAGCGAGGAGAAAAAGGGGAGAAAAAAAAAAAAAGGGGAAGGGGGGAGGGGGAGAAAGGAGAAAAACAAAGGAAATCTCAAAAAGAAGAAGAAAAAAAAAATATTTTTTTTTTTAACAGAAACTATAATTCCATTTATAGCCTCCAGTACATCATACATTAATTCTAGCATAAAAATAAGAAAGAGGAAACTATATTACTTAATCCATCACCTATCAGTTAATAACTTTTTAACCTCTACCACTTCACGGTAGATTCTTCTAGCACCGGACTGATCAGCAACAACTATATTCGCAGGATAAACCATCCATGCATTAAGACCTTTATTAATTAGTTGCGAGCAGTACGGTGCCATTAGCTTCCTTTTCATAGAGGTTTCCACCGAGTAGTCCTGAAATAACAGAATTCTGTTATTTCCGAACAGGAGAGGCTCAGTTCTTTTTTTAAATAGTCTCAACATCTCTGTCTTATCCTGAAAATTTAACACTTTGAAGATGCACATTCTATTTTGGGGCATACCTTCACCCTGAGATTTCTTAGCGCCAGTTCTATGCGCTCTCTCTATTGCAATTGGGAGTCGCTGTTGGGGAAAGCCTAATGCCTGGGGGAGAGTAATTGATGTAAACTGAAGGAGGTCCCCAAATTCCGAGATTTCAGGGAGACCAATCATTCGAATATTATTGCGTCTGGAACGGTCTTCCAGATCGTCCAGACGCAATTGTAATTTAGTAATTTTAGAGTCCTGTTTAGTTATAACAGAATCCTGTGCATTAACTTGGTCCTCCACTTCAGAGACTCTATTCTCCACCTCTTTTAATCTTTTTGAAAATTGTTTAATTTCCATTGAAAGATTAGCTATTACAGCTGAGATTGCACCTAATTCAGTTTTAATAATCTCAAATTGTGGAGTGAACAAATCCGTTAAATGAGTAATTAACAACTGCGTGTCACTATTATTAGAAGATATCTCATTAGAACTATTTAAACCGGGATCAACCTGCTTCATTTTTTTGTCTTTACTTTTAACCGGCATTTTGGGTGAAGACGCCTTAGCTTGTGTGATAAATCTTTCCATAAAGGGGATAAATAGTATATCGTGAGAAAAAAAAAAAAAAAAAAAAAAAGGGGGAGGGGGGGGGGAAATTCGGACTACTTGAAGAAATATGTGCAAACAAAGCAATGTGATTTATGAATTAATCTACAAGTGAATAAGGGGACTGGAGTCCCTTCAATAAGCTCTCCTTCTCAAGGAGAATGTGTGTCGTTCTTAAATGTGGTTATACTACAAAAAAAATATCTATCATAAAAAATAATTGTGTACTATTATCTCCTCTTAAGGAATATACCCCATATAAAGACAGGATAGTCTCCTGTTACTCTACTAGTAACACACTCTTCAGATAGCTGAGACACAAACAGACAAAAAAGATATAATAATACTGCTAGTGTATCAATTACACAGCAGTTCCTTCTTAGGCTCTATTACTCTAGAGCTGTTGCACTCAATATAACTACATCAGCCACCTTAAATTAGACAGAAATTGATCACTCCTAAAAAAAAAACAGGCACAAAATCCCCCTATATTTGTCTTAGGTTATATATAGCTGTCATTAGAAAACATTTTTACCCTGATCAGCCAAGAGCTTGTTATTCATAACGTAACAATTAAAGATTAATTTCTAAACAATTACTCTTAGGTAACTACTAAATAATGGCTGCAAACACTGTCCAGTATAGTTCAAACAGTCAGTTTATCTTAATATCTTAATATCTTCTTCCTTCAGATACATCCACCAAAATAGTCAATGGATTTAAAGCCTTAAACATCCAAAACAGAAAAAATAGAAAGCTGTGTATAAGCCAAACGTCCCTTTTTGGTCGGAACACAGCTCAGCACAGTAGTCGGTCAAATTGTATCAACAGCCTGAATATAACAACACGGGCAGTACCTGTGAGCTGTTTTCCTACTTTGATTCCAACTTTCTTCTGCCTCTGGGCGTATTAGTCCCACTAATTTTACCCAGGGATCCAAGTACACCTGCGATCAGTTGTCAGATATTTCACTGCCGGCCTCTTCACCTTAGCCGCCGCACTCTCTTAGCAGACACCCTCTCAACCAGAGTGCTTTCTCCTTAGTAAAAAACACCACGCCCCCAGCCAACCAGGCGGCCGGATAGAGTCTCTTAGCAGATACCCTCTTAACAGAGATCCTCTCAGCCTGTGTGCCTTCTCCTTGGCAGAATCCACCACACCCCCAGCCAACCAGGCGGCCGGATGGAGTCCCGGTCTCACGGTAAGTCTCCAACAAGGTGCTTCTTTAATACGTAGGCTCAGTATACCGGGTATTCTGCACAGCTTTTTATTGCAGCAAGCAGACAGCTGATCCGAGTCCCCAGCCTCTTCTTATAGTGGTAACCGAACTCTAATTACACCCAGCAATAGTTCAGTCTATCCCATAGACTCTTCACTTGGCAAGTAAATTACCCCTTTCAGGCTCACCCCGGTTCCTCTGACTCGGGCAGCTTTCTCCAACTCCAACTATAAATTACAGTACCAGAGATGAGATTTCTTTGCGGCAGCTTGCGGGATCGCAACCCCCGGGGTAGTTAAAATAAGTCAGCAAACAATTTGCTAGCCATACCGGCTGTATTAACTTCAGAACTCGTACGAGTAGTTACCTCGCACAACGCTACACACTATCCTGGCAAGCTCTCCAGGGCAAGTAGCTGTGAGTGGGGAGTGATGGGACAGCGTTCTCTCACCACGCAGGTGTGCTAGTGTACAGGTAAATTACACAGCACCTCCCCCAACGGAAGTCAGTCGCCCCAGACGGCATCTTCTATCTTCATCCATCCGGCATGGAGCGGGTCCATCTTCAAGACATCCGACACGGAGCAGCCTCTTCATCCGATAACTAACACAGAATGAAGGTACCTTTAAGTGATGTCATCCAAGATGGCGTCCCTTAGATTCCGATTGGCTGATAGAATTCTATCAGCCAATCGGAATTAAAGTAGAAAAAATCCTATTGGCTGATGTAATCAGCCAATAGGATTAAAGTTCAATCCTATGGGCTGATCCTATCAGCCCATAGGATTGAGCTTGAATTCTATTGGCTGATTGGAACAGCCAATAGAATGGGAGCTCAATCCTATTGGCTGTAATTTGTTTATTACTTTCTGTAATTTAGTGAGTTTTTTTGTACTTTAGCTAATTTAATTTAATTTAATTTAGGTAATTGTATTTAATTTAGTTAATTTATTTAATTATAGTGTAGTGTTAGGTGTTAGTGTAAATTAGGTTAAGTTTTATTTTACAGGTAAATTTGTCTTTATTTTAACTAGGTAGTAACTATTTAATAACTATTCTACCTAGTTAAAATAAATACAAACTTGCCTGTAAAATAAAAATAAACCCTAAGCTAGATACAATGTAACTATTAGTTATATTGTAGCTATCTTAGGGTTTATTTTACAGGTAAGTATTTAGTTTTAAAAAGGAATAATTTAGTTAATGATAGGAATATTTATTTTGCTTTACTTAAATGATATTTAAGTTAGGGGGTGTTAGGTTTAGGGTTAGACTTAGGTTTAGGGGTTAATAACTTTAATATAGTGGCGGCGACGTTGGGGGGGGCAGATTAGGGGTTAATAAGTGTAGGTAGGTGGTGGCGACATTGGGGGCGGCAGAGTAGGGGGTTAATAAATATAATGTAGGTGTCGGCGATGTTGGGGGCAGCAGATTAGGGGTTAATAAGTATAATGTAGGTGGCGACGGTGTCCGGAGCGGCAGATTAGGGGCTAATAATTATAATATAGGTGTCGGCGATGTCGGGGGTGGCAGATTAGGGGTTAATAAGTGTATGATTAGGGGTGTTTAGACTCGGGGTTCATGTTAGGGTGTTAGGTGTAGACATAAATGTTATTTCTTCATAGGAATCAATGGGGCTGTGTTAAGGAGTTTTATGCTGCTTTTTTGCAGGTGTTAGACTTTTTTTCAGCCGGCTCTCCCCGTTGATTCCTATGGGGAAATCGTGCACGAGCACGTTACACCAGCTCACCGCTGACTTAAGCAGCGCTGGTATTGGAGTGCGGTAATGAGCAAAATTTTGCTCAACGCTCACTTCTTGTCTTTTAACAACGGGTTTCTGAAAACTCGTAATACCAGCGCTGTAGGTCAGTGAGCGGTGAGGGAAAACTGCTCGTTAGCACCGCACAGCCTCTAACGCAAAACTCATAATCTGGGCCAGTGTTTCTTCAAAAAATTCATGTGATCATGAAGGAGAAATAAAAACTCTGAATCTTGAAAGTTTAGAAAATTTACTAACCAAAGAAATGAAGATTAATACAAAACTTAAATTTATGGAGAAATATGTTGACTTGGGTATGGTTCCCCGAGGTCTACGCCTTAAAAAAGACTGTACCTTTGAGTTGAACAATGTCCATAAAGGGGAATGGTTTGATATTCTAGAAAAGGCATCCCTAGATTTAGTGGGGGTAATAATTAAAGTTAGAACACTAGCAGTTAAAAATATTGGAGATGACATAACTAAACATAAGAACTTTTTAGATAACAAGATAAAAGGAATTTCTAAAGATAAACAGCAAGACTTGATTAAAAATCTAGAAGATCTTAAAAGTGATATATTAAAGACTAAATGGAATAAATACCAACGAGATCAAGAGGATTTTAAATTAGAGGGATTAGTAGGTTTTGATGTAGAAAATACAAAGAAAAATACTATATTATTTAGTAAGAAAAAGGAGAATAAACAACTAATAGAGAAGAAAAACTATTCACATAATAACCTATCAAATACTGACAAACAGAGAGGGAATCCTGACTGGACCGTTAATGAAGGAAAACCTAGGGGGTGCAATATGAGTAATATGAGAAGAAGAACAGATAGAGGGATTGAAATTAGGAGAGAAAATTGGGGACAGAATTATGATACAAACAGATCTAACCAAAGATATCCCAATAATTGGGAACAAAATTATGAAGAGATGTATAAACAAAAAAACTATGAACCGTATGGAAATCATGAGTTTAGTAGAAATAATAGAAGGGACTACTGGCATTTTAAAAATAATAGAGAGCAATACAATAATAAAGACCATTATAGAAGGAATTTTAGGGAATCTAATAATAGAAGATGGAATTATAAAGAAAATAATAGGGGTTGGTATAAAAGGAATAGTGACTATGAAAGACAACAAATGAGACACAATGTTAGAGAGGAGAAGAGTGTCAGGGTTTTCTTCCTGTTTTGTTTGCCATGTGCTGCTGGCAGCCATTTTACTCACCTCTCTTCCTGACTATGGTGCATTGTGGGGGATGCTGCTCATTTCCTGCACTTCCTTTTATGGCCAGACTGGTGTGCATCATCCGTGTGAGACAGGATGCAGTCTCAAAATTGTGATGTCATCACTTATTATTTAAAGGGCCTCTGTTCAGTATGCTTTGCCTTTGCGTTGTCTCAGACCTGTTTGTGAGAGTTCCTGTGTATTACCTGGCTGCCTGACATCCATCCTGGTTCCTGATCCCTGGTTTGTTCCTGACTCTGCTGTTTTCCTTGTTCCTGATTCCGGTTCGTCTGACTATTCGCTTTGGCTCCTGACTCGGCTCGTCTGACTACCAGCTCTGGTTTTGACTCCTGGCTTGTGATTTGACTTGTGGACTTTTTATTATTTTTTGCTATTAATAAAGGTGTGATTATTTTTGCACTTCTTGTCTCAGTCTGATTCCTGGCACCCTGACATTACGCAAAGGCCATGAATCCTGATGGTGCTAATAATCCACCTTTACCTGCCATCATTTCCAGGATGGAAGTACAGGATCACCGCTTGGATCAATTTGCACTAGCCCTGCAAACCCTGCTGACTCGCACTGCACATTTGGACCAAAGTGTCCCGCAATTTATGGCTGCTCCTGTTTCCGCTGCTGCACCTATGCCTACCAGTAGCATGTCCAGTTTTGCACCTCTACCTCAGCGATATGGAGGCGATCCTATTCAGTGCAGAGGGTTTTTGAACCAGGTGGGCATTTACTTTGAGATATTACCTCAGGCGTTTCCCTCTGACAGAGCTAAGGTGGGATTTCTCATCTCGTTACTCTCTGACACAGCTCTTGCCTGGGCTAATCCCTTGTGGGAGACTAATAAACCTGTGATTTCAAATTACCCTGAATTTGTGGCCTCCTTTTGAAGGGTATTTGATGTTCTGGCTCGCTCCTCCTCTGCTGCTACGACTCATGTCCATTCAGCAAGGTACAAGATCTGTTGCTCAGTATGGTATTGAGTTCCGTACGCTTGCCACAGAGGTAGGTTGGAACAATGAAGCCCTTGTTGCCGCCTTCTTTCATGGGCTCTCTGATCCGATTAAAGACAAAGTTGCTGCCAGAGATTTACCAGAGGATCTCGAGGCATTGGTGTCTTTTTTGATCCTAATTGACATCAGACTTAGAGAGAGGCCCTCTTTCAAGGAGCGCTTGCGGAAGCCTCCTGTTCCGTTGTCTCCTAAGTGTTCATTCCCACCCATGCCTCCCTCTCCTCCCATGCCTCCTGGTCCCGAGTCACTGCTGAGCCGATGCAGTTGGGATTCACGCGTCTCTCCGCAGCAGAGAGGGCCTTTAGGAGGAGGGAGGGGCTCTGCCTCTATTGTGGGTTACAGGGCCACCTTTTGAAGTCTTGTCCTACACGGCCGGGGAAACACTCACACCTAAGGTCCTGTCGGGGGTGGTTTATCCTCGTCCCCGGAACCGCTTAAGGAGAAACCTTTGGTCACGGTTGTCCTTTCCTGGGTGGACTCCTCCATAGTCACTCAGGCTCTTGTTAAAACCGGTGCTGCGGGCTATTTCATTGACAGTGCTTTTGTATCAAAGCACTCCATTCCTGTTTTGCCTCGGTCCGTTCCGCTTGCTATTGAGGCCATTGATGGCAGGCCCCTTCAGCCTGCACTCGTTACTCACAAAACTGCTCCGTTGTCCATGGCTGTTGGGGCTCTCAATTTTGAAACCCTCCAGTTCCAGGTGATAAACTCTCCGCATTTTCCAGTCCAAAAGCACAATCCCAGTCTCGACTGGCGCAGGTCCGAAATTTTGTTGTGGTCCCCGCAATGTATTTCCACTTGTCTTCGGAAACCAGTTAAAGTCTTGTGCACTTCTTCGGTATCTTAATTACCAGAGGCGTACCGAGAGTTCCTAGACTTTTTTGACAAGGTGCGTGCCGGGACGTTGCCTCCTCACCGGTCTTACGATTGTGCCATAGACCTGCAACCCGGAGCCATTCCTCCTCGTGGCCGGGTGTACCCTCTGTCTGTTGCAGAGAATTGTGCTATGGAGGAGTATGTTGCTGATGCTCTGTTGCTGGGGATCATACGCAAATCCTGCTCTCCTGCAGGGGCTGGCTTCTTCTTTGTGAAGATAAAGGGTGGCGAGTTAAGACCATGCATCGATTATAGGGGTCTTAATCGTCTTACCATTAAGAATGCTTACCCTATTCCGCTCATTACGTAACTCTTTGTCCGCCTCAAGGGAGCTACGGTCTTTTCTAAATTTGATTTGAGAGGAGCGTACAATCTCGTTAGGATTAAGGAGGGCCACGAATGGAAAACAGCATTTAACACCAGCAGCGGGCATTATGAGTATATTGTAATGCCCTTTGGCCTATGTAATGCTCCTGCTGTTTTTCAGGAATTTATTAATGATGTCCTACGAGATATGTTACAACAGTGTGTTGTTTATATTTAGACGGCATCCTCATACACTCACCCACACTTGAGGCTCATCGTTCTGATGTTACACGGGTTCTTCCGAGACTACGTGAGAACGGTCTGTTTTGTAAACTCGAGAAATGTGAGTTCCATCAGACTCAAGTAACCTTCCTTGGTTATATTATCTCCGTTGCAGGGTTCTCCATGAATCCTGACAAGTTATCTGCAGTTCTGCAGTGGCCTCGCCCAGTAGGTATTCGGTCTATTCAACGTTTTTTGGGGTTCGCCAATTACTATAGAAAGTTTATTAAAAACTTTTCTTCCTTGGTCAAACCTATCACAGATATGACCCGTAAAGAGAATGATCCACTCCATTGGTCACCTACTGCCATTAAGGCCTTTGATAGTCTTAAGACTGCCTTTGCTGCCTCTCCAGTTCTGGCTCATCCTAACCCTGTCCTGCCTTTCGTTCTTGAGGTCGATGCATCTGAGACTGAAGTAGGTGCCCTCTTGTCTCAACGTCCTACGCCTGACGGTTTCTTGCATCCGTGTGGTTTCTTCTCTAAAAACTTGTCTCCAGCGGAGTGCAATTATGAAATTGGCGACAGGGAATTCCTGGCCATAATTTTGGCACTCAAGAAATGGAGGCATCTTCTCGAGGGTACTAGCGTGCCAGTGCTCATTCTTACTGACCACAATAATTTAACTTATCTATCTAAAGCAAAACGTTTGTCACCCCGACAGGCCAGATGGGCTCTATTTTTGTCCCGGTTTAATTATGTGGTCTCCTACCTGCCTGGTAGTAAGAATGTTAGGGCTAATGCCCTCTCTCGACAATTTTCGCCTGTGTCCAAGGAGGAGTCTGTACCTACTCCTGTTATACCTCCTGACCATATTTTGGCTACCATACATACTAATTTGACTTCTCCCTTGGGGGAGGAGATCCTGGCTGCACAAACCAATGCACCTCCTGAGAAACCTAGTGGTAAGTGTTTTGTTCCTGAGAATCTTCAAACTAAACTTTTGCACACTTACCACTATATCCTAAAGCCGCAGGTCACCCAGGCAAGAACCAAATGATTTGGTCTGTCACTCGACAATTCTGGTGGCCAGGTCTTCGTTCTGATGTTGCTGCATATGTTGCCTCCTGCTCAGTTTGTGCACAGAATAAGACTCCTCAACGTCTTCCTGTGGGTCTTCTTCAACCTATTGCTAATGGTGAGCGTCCTTGGACACATCTTTCCATGGACTTCATTGTCGAGCTCCCTGTTTCCAATGGCACTACTGTTATCCTTATGGTGGTTGACCGTTTTTCTAAAATGTCATATTGCATTCCCTTGATGAAGCACCCTACCGCTCAGGAGCTTGCTTTAATTTTTGCCCGGGAGGTCTTCCGTTTACATGGGTTACCCAAGGAGATAGTGTCGGACAGGGGTAGCCAGTTTATCTCCAGATTTTGGCGTTCCTTTTGTGCTCAAATGGGGATCCAGCTTTCCTTCTCCTCGGCATATCACCCTCAATCCAATGGGGCTGCGGAACGGTCTAATCAAGCTCTGGAACAGTTCCTCCGTTGCTATGTCTCAGATCACCACAATAATTGGTCTGAACTGTTACCTTGGGCAGAGTTTGCTCGTAATAGTGCTATTAATGCTTCCTCCAAGTTATCCCCATTCATGGCGAATTATGAGTTTCAACCATCCTTGTTGCCCGATTCATTCCTGTCTCAGGGTATTCCGGCTTTGGAGGAGCATCTCCAGCAACTCTTTTCCACGTGGGTACAGATTCAGGATTGCCTTCATCGTTCTATGCAGCGCCAAAAGTTCCAAGCCTTTTGTCCTCATAAAGACTTAGAGGAACCTCCAGGAAGGCCTATAATATCGGGCATAGAATCCATAACATCTAATTTATCACAATGCATAGACTATTTTTTTACAATGTTATGTTAGAAATCTTCCCTCTTATCTATCTGATTCCACAAACTTTCTAAATGTAATAGATTCAGTAAAATGGGATAAAAATATGATATTAGTGACATGTGATGTCAGTGCTTTATACACCAATATAGATCATAATTTGGGCATCAGAGCCATATAATCTTATCACAAAGCAGATGTAAACATGACGGAAAAACAAGGAAAGTTTATTTTGAACTATATTACTTTTATTTTGAATAAAAATTATTTTAAATTTGAAGACAACTTCTATGTACAAATCAAGGGAACGGCTATGGCATAAGGTTCGCACCCAGTTATGCGAATTTATTCATGGGTAATTTTGAAAAACAACTATTGGAAAATTCCCCATGGGGTGCGAACCTTGTGCTCTATAGACGTTTCATTGATGATATGCTTTTTATTTTGGAAGGGAGATCTGGAACTGCTAAATTTATTTATAGAGGACCTTAATAATAATGATTTTGGCCTTAGTTTCACACGTGAATTTAGCTATAATAAAATATGTTTTTTGGATATTGAAATAGAAATAATGGATGAACAAATTAGAACTAGGACGTACTTTAAGAAGGTCAATTCAAATCATTATATTGATTCAAAAAGCAGCCACCTAGAAACTTGAAAAAGAAACATACCGAAGGGGCAATTGTTAAGTATAAGGAAAAATTGCACTAATACAGAAGCACTAATACAGAAGAATATGAAGAATAGTCTAAGATTCTTATTGACAGATTCAAACAGAAGGGATATGATGAGAATAAAATAGAAAAATTAGCTGATGAAATTAAAAATGTGGATAGGAAAATGCTTCTTAAAAAGAGGAATAAAGTGGAGAATATAAATAAAAATAAAATTATGAATAATGCAAATATACCGTTAATAACAAGTTACTCTTCCCAACATAAACTTTTTAAAAATGTGATTAATAAACATTGGCATCTTCAGTTAAAAGATCCTCTAATAGGCCCAAATTTGGGAAAAAATCCAAGATTTATCTTTAAAAAAGCACAGAATTTCAATAACTTACTAGCACAAAGTGAATAGAAAAAGAAGATTCTTTCAATGTTCATTAAAGGAATTAAAGATTTGGATGGGAATAAAATAGAGGGTTTCTTTCCTTGCCATTCCTGTAAGTCATGCAAATTTTGTAATAAAATAAAAAGTATTAAATCACAGAAAACAGGAAAAGATTTTACAATCAATGGAATAATCCGGTGTTCAGATACAAATGTGATATACGTTATAAAATGCGACTGCAATCTAATGTATTTAGGTCAAACTAGTAGAAAACTAAAGGACCGCATAAGAGAGCCTATTTTAACTACTGAACATTACAGACAGGACACTGCACTTTATAAACACTTCTATGAAATTCATCAGGGGAATGTCAGTAGTATGAAATTTTGGGGTATTAAAAAAGTAATTCCTGATGGAAGAAGGGGAAACATGGAGAAAAAACTCCTACGCCAAGAGGCAGAATTAATATACAACTTTGGGACCCTATTTCCTGCAGGTCTTAATAGTGAACTAGACTTGAATCATTTGATCTGATGAAGAATACAAAGAATTCAACAAACATTAGAAATAACATAACCATCAGCCTTATACAGCTATAGATCCCCTGACAACTGGGGATCGGTTGGTGTCGGCCATAACAGCGTGTGGGGATAACATCAGTGCCCCAGCACCCGGACAGTTACTACGCAAGAAGAAGCGCGAAAGTGCTAACGCCATCTTGTCTGAGGGGAGAAAGTAAAGGCGCAAGTACAGTGGAGCATCTCTCCGGAATATCAAGCACTTACAGGCAGCGTGCAAGTGAGAACCATAACGGAGGTCATATATACCTGCAGGACAAAAACTGCAAGACACCGCATGGTGCCTTGAATATAACCAGCAACACTACATGTACTGCACCTCGTGGCAGTTAAGGGTCATACTGGGCCAAGGGAACTGCATAACTACTGAAATAAGGGCAGACATAAGATTGCCACACCTATAGTAAAGAGCTTTTTGGGCCTGGACCGCACGCAGCTTTGGGGCTTTACAAACAGACATACAGATACGGATGCTTGGTTAAAAGTGGCTCCAGATGCATATTAAAGTTTAATCCACTTTGCAGACTTCCTGAGACTGTTTTTGACAAGGGTACCCACACAACTATTACAAAGGTTTCTGTGCTTTGTTACCCGATGCCAATACCCATGGTTTGACAAGAGCATACTTCTGATTATAAATTTGAGGGAGTGGCGCAGTTCATAACTAGTGCACATTTTATTTCCAATCTGTATACTGGCCCTTCTTCTCATAATAATACTCTCATGAGAGTCGACAAGTACTTCTCCAAGATTTCACCCTGCTTACCAGATGATATGAGTGGCAGAGCAAAAACGGCTGATAAGAAAAACCGCCATGTGGTGGAGATACTTACAAATAGCCCACCTGGGGCTGATCAACCGCTATCACACTCACACCCAGGGGACCACTCTGCCTTGATGCAGGACTTAAAATCTTTTTTTTTTACCAAAGATTGACTCACTCCAAGCAGGAATGGATAATCTAACCAGTGAGGTGCGACAGTTCTCCTTACGCTTAACTGCAGCAGAAACACGCATCTCTGATACAGAAGATAGACAAGCTAACATGGATGTCTCACTCAAAAAAATCCTAAAACAAAACCAATATCTACTGGACAGGGTCGAAGACCTTGAGAACAGATGCCGCCGCAACAACCTCCGTATTGTGGGGGTACCTGAATCAATTAAAGGCAAAGTTCTGATGGAATTTGTCGCATCTACATTCCCCAAATTATTAGGCATACAAGCTGAACATCTCCCTATCGACGTAGAGAGAGCTCATCGAGTGGGTCCGGACAATCCTGCAGACCAGTGGAATAAACCACGACAAGTGATCTTTAAATGTCTCCACTTTCAGGAGAAGGTGGCACTCCTCAGGGCGTACAGATCGCAGAAAGAGGTCCTTTTTGAGGATCACAGGCTGCTAATGTTCCAGGACTACTCCGCTGAGATTACCAAGCAAAGAAGGGACTTTGCCCCGCACTGTTCTAAACTCCACGGGCAGGGTAGACAAGTGGCCTTACAAAATTGCAGCTTATGACTTCCTCTGGTCCCAAGCTTTTTCATTCCCCTCCCCTGGAATCATACTTGGCCACAGAAAAGTGTGCTGATGCACCCTGAGTGTCTACTTCCACAGCTTTAATTGACTGTATCCTGGCACATATATTGTGTCTCATCTCAGATGAAGATATCTGATGTATACACATTATACTTGTTTAATTTTGTTGAGTGTTTTAATGTTTGAAATGTTTAGAATGTTATTGTTAATGTTATTAGTGTTTACTGGATGCCTCTCATCTACTTACGGCACTGGCATAAAAAAATTTGAGGTCACTGTAGCTTACTACATTATCCTACCAAGGGTTCCAATGGTGGGATATTTGCATACACTCACACTTGGCTTGAAATTATTATATGTATGGAATGAGCTATTATCTTTATCCCAGTGGAAGCCCCCTTTTTTTGACATATACCCCAGACTACGTAGGCCTCACACGTCCCATACATAGCTCTATCATTCTAGTAGTGAGGCCTAAAATGCTGTTATTACTTAAAAGGGTGCCCAGTAGTATCTCACTGCAATTTGATACTGACACACGAATATTTGATAGGCTCTTCTATCCCAAGTTGGACCTACAGCTGGTCTTTAGGTGGTCAAGACACTTGCACTCACTCACTCTAATTGGTTATAGCCTACTGTATGTTATATTTATCCCAACAGATATTTCTGCTGTTGTTGTGTGTCACAAATTGTACAAGACCCACGTGCTTCACACATTTCTGTTAATCTGATATATATGTTTAAAATGTTATTTATGATATTTAGATTCATTATGTTTTTGTTGTTATTGAAACTTCTTGAGTATCTAAGCATGCTCATGCCATGGGCTCATTTGTTAGGGTATTTGACTGGCGCATCTCTCCACCGGGTTCTCCAATCCTATAATTTTTTTACTACCCTCCACCCTGTGGGGGACATCCTAACAGGCTTTTTGCAGATGTTTTACCTCATATATAAAGGGAAGCCACAGAAGTTCACTTTCTTATGCCCAACTCTACCCTATCCCAACATATTCACTCAGCCCTTGACACATCTGAATCGCTATACTGTAATATAATGGCTCTTAAATTAATTACTTGGAACGTGGGGTGCATCAACTCCCCGGTTAAGATTAAATCTATTTTAACACACCTCCGCAGGCTTAATGCGGACATTGCTTTCCTCCAAGAGACGCACCTTACAGATAAGGAGCATGAGAAACTGCGTAGCGACTGGGTGGGTCATGTAGCTTACCTATCATATCAAAGTAGTAATAGGGGAATAGCTGTCTTATTCGGTCGCAGGCTGCAAGTGGAAATAACAGACCCTGACGGCAGGTTTCTCATCCTTCAAGCATCTGTGAATAATATTAACTACACCTTTTGTAACATTTATGCACCCAACACTAACTCTCTGCTCTTCTGGAAATCACTGGTTCAGGCTTTATCTCCTTTCATAGGCACCAAACTAATCCTTGGGAGAGATTTTAACTTAACCCCACACCCAACACTGGATAGAACATGGCCTACAGAGGACCTGACTAACAAACGCATTCTTTGCTATAAGGGTAGATTTGAATTTAAAGTGTTTAACCTACTCTCAGATACCCTGGCTCTGTGCGATATTTGGCGTAGACGACACCCTGATGACAGGGACTTTACATGTCTTTCCAAATTTAATTAATCCCTCTCTAGATTGGATCTCTTCCTTATTTCAGACTCCCTAGTCTCCCAAGTTCAGTCTGATAAAATTCACAACATTGTAATCTCTGATCATGCACCCGTGGAGCTCGCAATGGGTGTCTCCCCTAATAAACCCAATAGAAACACGCTACGTTTCCCCTCCTACCTTCTCACCTCTGAATCCTTCCAAAAATACCTGGTCCATGCTTGGAATGACTTTTATACTGAAAATTCCACACACTCCTCTAATCCACAACTATTTTGGGAGACTGCTAAAGCGGTCCTGACGGGACATATTATCTCCTATATGGCCAATTTGAAACATAAAATCCAATTTCGATATAATGTCCTGCCGGCCAGCCTGGGACAAACGTATCTGGCATATTGCACCTTAAAATCTCGCCCAGCATATGACACTTATATAGCTGCTAAAACGGAACTGGATACATTTGTTCAGCAGCAAGCTGCCACTGGCCTTATCAAATCAGCAGGTCGATTCTACCGATTCGGTGGAAAGTCGGGGCATCTCTTAGCCACACTTGTAAATGCAAGATCAGCCAAAAAAGATATTGCCACCTTGAAACATAGGGGGAAGGTTTTCCGGACTCCCCTAGAGATAGCCAACTCTTTGGCAGATTACTTCTCTAACCTTTACAAAAAACAACAACCAAGGATCCCAGACTCCTCTCACATATTTTGGCAGTCACTCACACTTCCTCATCTTACTCAAGACCAGTTATACACACTGAACGCCCCAATCACCCTGAATGAAATCCAATATACTATTAAGTCCTTATCCTTAGGGAAAGTAGCGGGCCCGGATGGACTCCTTACAGAGTTTTACCAACTATTATCTCAGGTCTCACCAACCTTACTCAACCTGTTTAATGATATGTTCACTCGAGAGGGGCAACCATCGAGATCTTTTATGACGGCCCACATCACCCTGAACCCTAAACCAGGTAAAGACCACACCCTCCCTGATGCATACCGTCCATATCCTTATTAAACACGGACTATACTAATGAAACTTCTGGCCAATCGACTAAAGGAAATCCTCCCCTTATTAGTGCATCCAGGTCAATCAGGCTTTGTACAGGGCAGATCTTCCGTGGTTAATTTGAGAAGGGTACTTCATGCCCTCAATCACTTCTGGACCAGACAGACACCCTAGCAGACTCAAAAATGGGGCACAGGAGGCCTTCCTGCTGTCCTTGGACGCAGAGAAGGCCTTCGATAGAGTTGAGTGGCCTCATCTTTTCAATACTCTTCATCACTTTCATTTTCAAGGCCACTTCCTTGATTTTATCCGCAAGCTCTACTCCTCCCCCACTGCGAGTATCCTGGTCAATGGCCTCAATTCCCCGAACTTTACTCTTGAAATGGGTATGCGTCAGGGATGTCCACTTTCCCCCCTGTTATTTGACTTGGCCTTAGAGCCACTTGCCCTGAAACTGAAACAAATCTTCCCGGGTATTACTATTGGGAACACTACTCTCCATATGGCACTATATGTGGATGACATGCTGCTCTTTGTGAGTAACCAATCTCGTTATGTCCCTAGACTTATCGATACTTTACAAACCTTTGGAGACTTCTCGGGGTACAAAATAAACATGACCAAATCTGAGATATTGTGGCTTACTGATCACAGCATAGAGAAAGTTAAATACCCCTTTACCATACAACCTCATACACTCACATATCTAGGTATCACCCTACACAGAAACCCACAAAGACTATATGATCTTAATATCACCAAACAATGTACACAGATACAGCTTCAACTAAAGGCATGGGCTAAGCTACCTTGGGTCTTACAGGTAGGATAAACCTGTTTAAAATGACAATATTGCCTAAGCTTCTCTACCCGCTCTTAATGTTGCCCTTGTTGCTTACTAAAATAGACATGACCAATCTAAACAAAGGGAGGTAGAAAAACATGCATAGCGGCTAAGACCTTACAGCAACCATTTCTTAATGGGGGGCTTGCGCTCCCCAACCTTAAGCTCTACAACTGGGCGGCACTACTCAGACTGATAATGGATTGGCAGCTGGAAACCACACACTTCCAGGAACCATCCTTGGAGGCAGCAATCATCGCTCCACATTCTTTAGCTTATTTACCATATATGCCCTTTACGAATATGCCCGCCGACATTAAGAATAACTTTATGTATAGAGATGCCTTAAAAGCATGGAAACTAGCATTTAAATACCTGGGAAACAGATCCCCCACCCCTAAGTATATTCCACTTGTGGGAAATGTGGACTTCCCAGCAGGGAATGAAACAGCCCCCTACCATGTTTGCAAACTCCAGGGGATCAGATCCGTGGGTGACCTTTTAGATCCCTTGTCGCACACAGTCAGGACCTATCAGAACCTTAAGAACCAGTACCATCTACCAAATTCACACTTTTATGCATACCTACAAGCTTGATACTATACTAACACATTAATGTCACACCATGAAGACTTCTTGCAATCCTCTCCTTGGGCTCATATCCATGTTGCATTTAAACTGGGCGATTTTTCCATTTCACCTATATACCGCCTTTTGCTTACACATGCTTCCAAGGACGTCATGGGAAATATGCTGACTAAATTACAAAGAGAAGACTTGGGGGACATATCCCTAGGAGACATACTTACCAGCCTTTACAGAACAAAGGCAGCAAGCTTAGCAGTACATATTAGGGAAATGCAGATTAGAATGTTAAACAGGGACTACATCACACCCGCACGTAGATTCCACTGGAACACAGACCTGCCAAACCAATGTATTAAGTGTTCGTTACCAGACCCTACACTTAAACATTACTTTTTTGAATGTCCTTATGTAAATCAATTCTGGAGACGTTTACAATACTGGGTTAAGAAAACACTTAATACTGATCTCCTTTTTGACTCCAAATCAATTTTCCTATTCTCGTGGGAAGGGCAACATAAATCACTACATTCCATGCTTACCCTTAGCACCCTACTGGCCCGACAATGTATTTTAGCGCAGTGGACCTCCAAAACCTCACCTACATTAACCCAACTCAAGCATAAGATGCAACGGCAAATGTAAATAGAGCAATTTGATGCTACCTTAGATACCAAACGGAGGCTGAGACACTTTCTACGCAAATGGCAAAGTTATATACTGAGCCTCCAACTTAATCAACAAAAACAGGTGCTGCATCCCTTCTTGCACCATGAGGTGTTTATTGAGGCGATGCTTAGAGGCGAGTGGAGCAATATACTTTAACCTTCTTCATAGGTTTCTTGGTGTGAGAGATGGGCCAGTAACATGATGTGAAGCTAGCCAGAAATAGGTTTTTCTAATATTGTTTTAATATAAGTGTTTGATAAATGTATATAGCAGAATACAAAATTTGAAAATGATGGAAGGAGATGCATGATTTAATTGACATATGTGCCATTATTCCTCTTACTGTCTAAGAACGAGCATATCCTACATTGAACTTCCTTAGAGAGTGTATAACTGTCTGATGTAACAAAATATTTCTTCTGTATTTATATAATTTCTCCTACTGTTGATGTGGAGAACATAAGTCTCTGTTATCTGTATACTTGCATGTGCTTCTTCTATCCAATAAAAATAATTTAAAAAAATAAAAAAAGAAATAACATAACTAAATTGTGTAGACCATGTGACCTTAAAGAAATAATAACTTAAGAAGAATGTTTACCAGATTGAGAACTACAACAAGTTATGTCTAATAGATTGAGAACTATAAAAGTTATACTGAAGGATATATGAATATACTTGATAAAAGAAAATATCTGTAAAATAATTTAATTTTTAATTCATCTTTCAAATTTATTGTTGAAATTGAGTTATTTAAAATCTTTTAGTGGAAAACTCAAAGACTAGTAATAACCTTATGCAGGGGGGTTCAATATTTTCATTCAGAATTACAAACTGACCTTAAATCCCTTATAAATTATGAGTACTAGGAATAAAACTCCATATTACAAATTAACTGTATTAGTAATGAAAAGTATTCATACATATGATTATATACAATAGCAAATGTAAATTTTAAATGTGAATGAGAAACCAACAAATAAAAGAAGATAATAATAATATATATAAAAAAAATCCCAAAGGAAAACATGATAAAAGCTGTCATTTTGTAATTAGCATAATCTGTATAACAATGGGTTAATGGAACTGACATAAATACGGGAGGAGCAGCCAAGACCAACTATCTTGACAAAGGCTCTATGGGAGCCGATACGCGTTGATACAAAGTCTGGAGAGCTGCAAAAAACAGAGGACCGAAGTGCAGAGGTCTGAACCAATGAGAAGAAGTAACAACCTATTTTTTCCACCATTGAGACTCCCATAACCGCAACACCAAAGAAAGAGTTGCTATACACTGATACAAATGCTAATGCATAGGTGGAGCGGTAGGAGTATTTTAAAAAGTGTGAGCACCAACAGATGAAACATTCCATCAGCTGACAGAGTGGAGGAGGAAAATTCCGGCGAAAACCAATTGTCGATTTCAGTCTGCACAGACAACTGACAAGCAGTATACGGGAGCCACAAGATAAAGAGGATGAAAGTGGTAAAAAACCGAACTGCTAATCTTATGAGAACCACTGATACATGGTGGTAAAGGCCGGAGGACTGAACCTAACGAGGTAGGAAGGAATCAAACTGCTAGCTCTAATATATATGAACCACTGCTAACAGTGTCAGATACCAGAAGATCATATTAAAAGAGGTACCTAGTAAAATCGCTGACACTTCATAAAAACCTGCAGGTACGATTTATATCATTGCACATAGATTGACAGTCTGGAGAGCTATTAAGCAATCTAATTTACACTTGGTATTGTGAATCCAGTAAAATTTGGAATAAACCATTAGTAATTACGCTGCTGAGTAAACGCTGATATATTAAACTGTTATATAGGAACGTCTACAAATTTATATACATACACCTAGATTACGAGTTTTGTCGGTAAAGCTGTGTGTGGGTAACGAGCAGTTTATGCTCACCGCTCACCTACAGTAACGCTGGTATTACGGGTTATTTTAAACCCGGCGTTAGCTGCAGAAAAGTAAGTGGAGAGCAAAATTTTGCTCCACATCTCACCTCAATACCAGCGCTGCTTACGGTAGCGGTGAGCTGGCTAAACGTGCTTGTGCATGATTTCCCCATAGGAATCAATGGGGCAGAGCCGGCTGAAAAAAAAAACCTAACACCTGCAAAAAAGCAGCGTTCAGCTCCTAACGCAGCCCCATTGATTTCTATGGGGAAATACATTTTATGTCTATACCTAACACCCTAACATGAACCCCAAGTCTAAACACCCCTAATCTTACACTTATTGGCCCCTAATCTGCCGCCCCCGCTATCGCTGACACCTGCATTATATTATTAACCCCTAATCTGCCGCTCCGGACACAGCCGCCACCTACATTATACTTTTTAACCCCTAATCTGCTGCCCACAACATCGCCAACACCTACATTATATTTATTAACCCCTAATCTGCTGCCCCCAACATCGCCGCCACCTACATTATATTTATTAGCCCCTAATCTGCCGCCCACAACGTCACCGCCACTATAATAAAGTTGTTAACCCCTAAACCACCGTACTCCCGCATCACAAACACTAGTTACATTTTATTAACCCCTAATCTGCCGTCCCTAACATCGCCGCCACCTACCTACATTTATTAACCCCTAATCTGCCGCCCCCAATGTTGTCGCCACTATATTAAATGTATTAACCCCTAAACCTATGTCTAACCCTAACACCCCCTAATTTAAATATAATTTAAATAAATCAAAATAAAATTACTACAATTAACTAAATAATTCCTATTTAAAACTAAATACTTACCTATAAAATAAACCATAAGCTAGTCGCTGTTACATTGTAGCTATCTTAGGGTTTATTTTTATTTTACAGGCAACTTTGTATTTATTTTAACTAGGTACAATAGTTATTAAATAGTTATTAACTATTTAACAACTTCCTAGTTAAAATAAAGACAAATATACCTGTAAAATAAATCCTAACCTAATTTACAATTACACCTAACACTACACTATAATTAAATTAATTCCCTGCATTAAATTAAATTAATTACAATAAAATAAACTAAAGTACAAAAAAAAAACACTAAATTACAGAAAATAATAAAATAATTACAAGTTTTTTAAACTAATTGCACCTAATCTAATCCCCCTAATAAAATAAAATAGCCCCCCAAAATAATAAAAATCCCTACCCTATACTAAATTACAAATAGCCCTTAAAAGGGCTTTTTGCAGGGCATTGCCCCAAAGTAATCAGCTCTTTTACCTGTAGAAAAAAATACAATACCCCCCCAACATTAAAACCCACCACCCACACACCCAACCCTACTCTAAAACCCACCCAATCCCCCTTAATAAAACCTAACACTAACCCCTTAAAGATCACCCTACCTTGAGACGTCTTCACCCAACCGGGCAGAAGTGGTCCTCCAGACGGCAGAAGCCTTCATCAAAGCCGGGAAGAAGAGGTCCTCTAGACGGGCAGAAGTCTTCATCCAGATGGCATCTTCTATCTTCATCCATCCGGAGCGGAGCAGGTCCATCTTCAAGACATCCGACGCGGAGCATCCTCTTCTGTCTTCATCCGACGACTAAATGACGGTACCTTTAAGTGACGTCATCCAAGATGGCGTCCCTTCAATTCCAATTGGCTGATAGAATTCTATCAGCTAATCGGAATTAAAGGGACAGTCTACCATTGAATTGTTATTGTTTTAAAAGATAGATAATCCCTTTATTACCCATTCCCCAGTTTTGCATAACCAACACAGTTATATTAATATACTTTTTACCTCTGTGATTACCTTGTATCTAGGAACCTTCTTCCAGCCCCTGATCACATGACTGTGACTGTTTATTATCTATTGTCTTAAATTTAGCATTGTGTTGTGCTAGATCTTAAATACCCCCCTGTGCCTGAACACAGTGTTATCTATATGGCCCATGTGTACTTTCTGTCTCTTTGTGTTGAAAAGAGATTTAAAAGAATGTGATAAGAGGCAGCCCTCAAAGGCTTAGAGATTAGCATATGAGCCTACCTATGTTTAGTTTAAACTAAGAATACCAAGAGAAAAAAGAAAATTTGATGATAAAAGTAAATTGGAAAGTTGATTAAAATTAAAAGTCCTATCTGAATAATGAAAGTTTAATTTATACTTGACTGTCCCTTTAAGGTAGAAAAAATCATATTGGCTGATTGGAACAGCCAATAGAATGCAAGCTCAATCCTATTGGCTGATTGCATCAGCCAATAGGATTTTTTCTACCTTAATTCCGATTGGCTGATAGAATTCTATCAGCCAATCGGAATTGAAGGGACGCCATCTTGGAT
The DNA here is from genome assembly GCF_027579735.1 of Bombina bombina. Taxonomy (NCBI): domain Eukaryota; kingdom Metazoa; phylum Chordata; class Amphibia; order Anura; family Bombinatoridae; genus Bombina; species Bombina bombina. The sequence continues at coordinate 813,000,345 of NC_069503.1, forward strand.
GACGTTACTTAAAGGTACCGTCATTTAGTCGTCGGATGAAGACAAAAGAGGATGCTCCGCGTCGGATGTCTTGAAGATGGACCCGCTCCGCTCCGGATGGATGAAGATAGAAGATGCCGTCTGGATGAAGACTTCTGCCCGTCTGGAGGACCACTTCTGCCCGGTTGGGTGAAGACGTCTCAAGGTAGGGTGATCTTCAAGGGGTTAGTGTTAGGTTTTATTAAGTGGGGATTGGGTGGGTTTTAGAGTAGGGTTGGGTGTGTGAGTGGTGGGTTTTAATGTTGGGGGGGTATTGTATTTTTTTCACAGGTAAAAGAGCTGATTACTTTGGGGCAATGCCCTGCAAAAAAACCCTTTTAAGGGCTATTTGTAATTTAGTGTAGGGTAGGGCATTTTATTATTTTGGGGGCTTTTTTATTTTATTAGGGGGATTAGATTAGGTGTAATTAGTTTAAAAAACTTGTAATTATTTTATTATTTTCTGTAATTTAGTGGGGTTTTTTTGTACTTTAGTTTATTTTATTTTATTGTAATTAATTTAATTTAATGTAGGGAATTAATTTAATTATAGTGTAGTGTTAGGTGTAATTGTAACTTAGGTTAGGATTTATTTTACAGGTATAAACTAGGAAGTTATTAAATAGTTAATAACTATTTAATAACTATTGTACCTAGTTAAAATAAATGCAAAGTTGCCTGTAAAATAAAAATAAACCCTAAGCTAGCTACAATGTAACTATTAGTTATATTGTAACTAGCTTACGGTTTATTTTATAGGTAAGTATTTAGTTTTAAATAGGAATTATTTAGTTAATTGTAGTAATTTTATTTCGATTTATTTAAAATATATTTAAGTTAGGGGGTGTAAGGGTTAGGGTTAGACTTAGGTTTAGGGGTTAATACATTTAATATAGTGGCAGCGACGTTGGGGGGCGGCAGATTAGGGGTTAATAAATGTAGGTAGGTGCAGCGATGTTAGGGACGGCAGATTAGGGGTTAATAATATTTAACTAGTGTTTGCGATGCGGGAGTATGGCGGTTTAGGGGTTAATATATTTATTATAGTGGCGGCGATCTCTGGTTCGGCAGATTAGGGGGTTAAACATTTTTATTTAGTGTTTGTGATGTTGGGGGGGGCTCGGTTTAGGGGTTAATAGGTAGTTTATGGGTGTTAGTGTACTTTTTAGCACTTTAGTTAAGAATTTTATGTTACGGCGTTAGCCCATAAAACTCTTAACTACTGACTTTTAAATGCGGTACCAGTCTTGACAGGAGAGGCTGTACAGCTCACTTTTAGGAAGACTCGTAATACCGGCGTTATGCAAGTCCCTTGAAAATATGGGATACGCAATTGACGTAAGTGGATTTGCGGTATTTTTGAGCTGCAGAAAAAAAGTGAGTGGTACACCTGTACCTGCCAGACTCGTAATACCAGCGTTAGGAAAAAAGCAACGTTGGGACTTCTCAACGCTGCTTTTTAAGGCTAACGCAAAACTTGTAATCTAGGTGATTGTGTTCTAAAATGTATGTACATTGTGTTTTATAAGATATAAAGTATCACAAGTAAGAACACCAAAAAAGTTTTTTTAAAACAAGTTTAACAATAATAATTTTTTGTCAAGAATCTATACTGAATATAAGCATAACTGAACCAACTAAATAAGGGCTAATATGTGTTGAACAATATAATTCTGAATGAAGAATAGCTGCTAGTAGTTTATTTATGACACCAGTGTCGTTGGATTTTTAACTTGGATGATAAAAATCAGTTGTTCTCTTTTAATTTAGACTGCTAAGACCAGCTCTATTTTATATGTGTATTGTGTTTTTTATATATTCTGTGAAATAATAAATTATTGATATAATGCTGAATTGAATTGGGAACTCTCTTGCATGGGGTATTGTGTAACTTGGGTTTAATACCTATATATATATATTTTAAACTTAATCTACTATTAACAGACTGCCTTTGGCGCCTCTCATTTCTGATAATTGTAATTGTTGATAATATATCGATTGCCATTTCCTCTATTTCTATTGCGCGCTCCCTTTTAGATAATCCTTTGGGATATCACTATTTCACACATAACTATAAAAAGCTTACAAGAAAATTTTACCTGAGCATCTCTATGTAAAAAAAGGAAGATATTTTATCTCAAAATTTCTTCAGCTCCCCACAGTAAGTGCTGTGTAAACAGTTATACTTCAGCTGCTGTACAGCTGCAAGTTGAACCCCCCCCCTCCAAACATTAGTCAATCAGCATCAGCAGTGCTGAGGTAATGATTTGTCTTTGCTGTGATTTAATGAGATTTTACTGAAATCAAATGAGATGTGATAGAACTTACTTAAACTGAATAGGAAAATAACATGACTGTGTCTGCACATGACATATGGACACTCCCTAGCTTGTCCTGGGACAGGCATTCTGACTGGCTGCTTAAAGTCTCTTTACAGTGGGATGTGAATGCTTAGGAAATTTGAGGTAAAATATCCTTTTTTATTACATAGAGATGTGGTGATATTTTCTAGTCAGCTTTTTATAGCTATGCTGCATCAGTTTCAAGTGCTTCAACATTTGACTATATCCCTTTAACTCTGAAAATGTGTTTTTTTTTCTAAATTCTACTAAGTTTCTATAAAGTAAAGGGTGCAGCCATGCTTTAACTTAAAGGGATAGAACTTTTTAAAACCTAATTTTATATAAAAGATATTTCAACTGGTACCTATTAAATGTTTCTAGTAATTTTCCTGCAGTTTGTTCTCCAAAATGCTGATTTCGCCAAACTCACAATTGGCTTCATTATGTGGGCCCTATAATGATGTTCTACTAAAGTAGAAACATCATAGCGGTTCGCATGCGCATTCAAATAGTTGCCCGGTTAACACATGCGCATATCAGTTTCCCTCTGTCCTCTCTCCTAATCAAGTGCTGGATTTTGACAGGGACATATCGTAAGCAATATTAAGTATGTAACATTCACTTAGCTATTGCTTACAATCTCACTTTTGTTTGCTTTTTAGATCCCTTAGGCTTAGAAAATGTAAATAACTGAATTCTATTAGTAAATCAATGCTGCGATAAACAGGTTATGTCATATGAAAGAACAGTAAAGATGGCGTCCAAGTCATATAGGATCAAGTGCGCATGCACTTGCCCTTACAGTGTACTGCGCATGCGATCTTCAGCGACATAGTACATTATGAATATTCAAAGTACAAGAGTAATGCTGCAGTGTCATTGGATTATGGTAAATTATGCTTTATCCACTAGTTCAGCCTTCTTTTATGAGCGGTCGTCTGAGGGGTTTATTGGAAAAAGAAAAGTACTAAATATATATATATATTTAGAAGCTTTGTTTTAAATAGGGTTGCACCGATACAATACTAGTATCGGTATCGGTACTGATACCAAGTATTTGCATGAGTACTTGTACTCATACAAATGCACCGATACTTAAACCGATACCTCCACTTCCTACCTATACACCATCTTGTGGCTCTTTTCAAACTACATGTTCCCATTTCATTTTAAGCTGGATTGAAGACTAAACTAAAAATTGTTCACTTCTGTTCTGCCAATACAAATTGCTGTTATTTGTATTATTGTATGTTTGAGAACAGTGCTCCAAAAGCTGCTACTATACAGCTGGAAGCCTACCTGAGAGAGATCACTGTACCTCATTCAGACAAATCCCTGAAATACTGGGCAATTAATAAACTGAGATTTCCAGCTCTGGCTAAAATGGCCCAAAAAGAACTTTCTGCCCCATGCAGTAGTGTGAAAAGTGAAAGACTGTTCCGCTTAGTGTCAAACGTCCTTACAGATAAAAGAAACAGACTTATAGCTGAACATACAGAGAAGATTCTGTTCCTTAAAAAGAACTTGCCACTAACTTTTGAAAAAATATTCTAATTGCTAGATTGCCTGTTATACTGCTAGTTCTCATCTTGAACAATTGTGCTCAAAACATACTGTACTCTTAGGAACATCCTTAATTAGGGCTGGACTGGGAATAAAAAGCAGCCCTGGAAAAAATATGAAGACCAGCCCTATTTTCTGTTGAGTCAGTAGAATGCAATGCCCCATTTTTCTCAAAGGGGATTACTGGGGCACTCCTTCCCCAATGTTTTTTTCAGAACTAAATTATATTACTTTGTATTAAATACAAATATCAGATTGATGTTATATAGGCATCCTACAACCCAATTGCATCCAGTAATCACCACTTTAAATTGTAGCTTTTCAGCCCCAACTGCTGCAGCTGTTATTTATTTTTGTTATTATTAATATATTTTATTGTAATAATGTTATTTATAAACATGTTCTGTGAACTTTGTGACAACAATCAAATAAAACTGTTTTATTATTTAAAAATTTATTTTGAGTTACAGTTCATAATTATAAAGAAGCTATCTTAAATCATTAGTCTGTATTGTGCTTGGTAAACTGTCATATGACATTAAAAAAGTATCGGTAATTGGTATTGGTGAGTATTTGAAAAAAAGTATCGGTACTTGTACTCTGTCTTAAAAAAATGGTATCGGTGCAACCCTAGTTTTAAATATAAGTAAGTGGATTTAAAACTGTAATTATTAACTTAACAAATCGTTTATTTTATTTTCATGCAATTTAACAAACATTTCTATTCCTTTAAGTTGCCCCATAGCTCTGTGTGGAACATAGGATTATCTACAAGAGTTTCCACACAGCCATGTTTGCACAAACAAGATAAATAGAAAACTAGTGGTTCCCATAACTTTACTATACCCTTACACTTACATTTTCAATATTTAAATAACTAATGTAATTGTAAAAAATAAAATAAAAAATATATATTCTAAGGCTGATCTTTGATTTGAATACATCATTATGTCCAGTATGTATTTACTGTTAAAAATCCTTTGAATGTCCCTTTAACTGTTTCACATATCTGTGTCCAATAGTATACTGTATGTATAACTGGTAAAACCTTATTCTAGATTTCTAAATTATTTTACATTAATTTACTAAAATGTGATATGAGTACTGTAATGTTTCTGTCCACTAGGATATTATGTTTCCCATAAATTTCCCCAATCATAGCTTTGATGGATCTCTACAGATACAGTTGCACGCATTGATACTTTGCATTTTGTAAGCATATAGCATACATATGCTGTATTACATTATATTTGCAAAAATCTATCTAAAGCATGGTAACTAAATACATTAGAACGCTAAAAATAACGTTTTACACGTAGAACAGTTTAACATAATAAACAGCTGTAATGATTAGTGCTTTCATATACAGTAGGATTCAGTGCTATGCTTCCCTTGAGTGTTAATAAGGCTCTCCCTTTATAGTACATCTGACATCTACACACTAATTTGACAGCCTTGTTTGCTTCCTCGTTTCAAGGTTTTGGTTGGCGGACTGCCATTCGTAGTATGGCCTCCCTGCGTGATGTTTTCGTGACGTAACAACGGGCAAATTCGGATTTGCTTAGCGCTTCCTGCTCAGCATTGAGCGCTGGAGGAAGAGGAAGAGGGGTGGAGCGCGCACGCTGACAGAGCGCGCGGCCTGCACCGAGACAGCAGGGGGAGGACACAGGTAAGATAGTAAGTGTTGTATATTTGAACTGGGGAGATGCTGTATCCTGGCTATGTGTGTACACTGTATGTGCCATAGTGATTGTCTGGCTGTAGCTCTAAGCTGTATGTCTTTACTTATAATCTGGTATATGTATATATGAATGTTTAAATTACACACACCCTACTCTTCCTAATGACTGTCAAAATAGTTCATATTGATTATTACCCTGTTTGTTGCAAGCAAGTGAAATATTGCAAACTGCATTGATGCTCATCAAGATTGCTAACACTTCAGAACACGTCTCTTTTCTTGTATAATTGAGCCCTGTTTATCTCGAGGTCCTATATATTGTTTTGTTTTGCTTTGCTAAGGCTCAGGCTTTGCTGTTTTGAAGTCTCATAAAGAATGTAATGTTACTATCAACACTGAAGCCTTACATACTTTGCCCTCTTGTTTGCTATAGGACATGCGAGCACTTTGTAAATAATAATAATTGTATTAGGGTTTAATTAATAATAATTTTCTTCACTTATAATTACTCTTTCATATACCATGTTTAAACCCCTCTCTATGGAACATAAAGCTACAATAAGAGCTGGTAAGAGGCACAATTGAATACCCATACTTATGTGCTAACTCCCTTAAAGATATATTTATTGGTGATACACTTGCTCCAGATACTAAGGCAATCAGTGGCAGTATATGTGTATAGCTGCCAATCAAAGACCATGTTCAGCTCAGAATCAGCAGTGTATTGCTGCTCCAGTACTGATTTTAACTATGTATGCAATACCTTTGTTAAATCCATAAATATGTGCAAACAGTGGTGCAGTAATAAAATTTCTAAATACATTAAAGGGACATGAAACCAAAAATTATTCTTTCATGGTTCAGATAGCATAACATTTTAATCAACTTTTCCAATTTATTTTACTATAAAATTTGTTTTATTTTTTTGGTGTCCTTTGTTGGACTAGCAGTGTACGTCTGGGAGCTAGCTGAACACATAGGATGAGCCAATAATAAGAGGCATATATGTGCAGCCCCCAGTCACAACAAAGTATACCAAGAGAACAAAGTAAATTTGATAATACAAGTATGTTGGAAAGTTTTTTTAAAATTGCATGTTCTTTCTGATCCATGAAAGTTTAATTTGCCTTTAAAGTCCCTTTAACGTATTGCTTCTTTATGTCCCTTAAAAAGTGTGTGATAGTTGTTCATCATTAAATAATAAACAAAATAGGGTAGTGTTTTTGGTTACAAGCAGTAGTGGTAATTTAGCAACTGCTCTGGGTGAATTGCAATTTTTTTTTCAGGGGTATCTGTCTTGCAGTGTATATAGGAGTATTTAGCTGAGTGAAGCAAATATGTTTCTCTCTAAAGGGGTTTTATTATTATCTTATTAAAGTAAATAAAAAATATAATTTCTCTTAAAAAAAAAAATTGCCATTAAGGCTATGGGGATTTTTACATAATAATTTGACACTATTCTAAAGAATGAGTATATAAAATCTATTCTAAAGAATGAGTATATAAAATCTATTCTAAAGAATGAGTATATAAAATCTATTCTAAAGAATGAGTATATAAAATCTATTCTAAAGAATGAGTATATAAAATCTATTCTAAAGAATGAGTATATAAAATCTATTCTAAAGAATGAGTATATAAAATCTATTCTAAAGAATGAGTATATAAAATCTATTCTAAAGAATGAGTATATAAAATCTATTCTAAAGAATGAGTATATAAAATCTATTCTAAAGAATGAGTATATAAAATCTATTCTAAAGAATGAGTATATAAAATCTATTCTAAAGAATGAGTATATAAAATCTATTCTAAAGAATGAGTATATAAAATCTATTCTAAAGAATGAGTATATAAAATCTATTCTAAAGAATGAGTATATAAAATCTATTCTAAAGAATGAGTATATAAAATCTATTCTAAAGAATGAGTATATAAAATCTATTCTAAAGAATGAGTATATAAAATCTATTCTAAAGAATGAGTATATAAAATCTATTCTAAAGGATGAGTATATAAGATCTATTCTAAAGGATGAGTATATAAGATCTATTCTAAAGAATGAGTATATTAGATCTATTCTAAAGAATGAGTAAGATCTATTCTAAAGAATGAGTAAGATCTATTCTAAAGAATGAGTATATAAGATCTATTCTAAAGAATGAGTATATAAGATCTATTCTAAAGAATGAGTATATTAGATCTATTCTAAAGAATGAGTATATTAGATCTATTCTAAAGAATGAGTATATTAGATCTATTCTAAAGAATGAGTATATTAGATCTATTCTAAAGAATGAGTATATTAGATCTATTCTAAAGAATGAGTATATTAGATCTATTCTAAAGAATGAGTATATTAGATCTATTCTAAAGAATGAGTATATTAGATCTATTCTAAAGAATGAGTATATTAGATCTATTCTAAAGAATGAGTATATTAGATCTATTCTAAAGAATGAGTATATAAGATCTATTCTAAAGAATGAGTATATAAGATCTATTCTAAAGAATGAGTATATAAGATCTATTCTAAAGAATGAGTATATAAAATCTATTCTAAAGAATGAGTATATAAAATCTATTCTAAAGAATGAGTATATAAAATCTATTCTAAAGGATGAGTATATAAAATCTATTCTAAAGGATGAGTATATAAAATCTATTCTAAAGGATGAGTATATAAAATCTATTCTAAAGGATGAGTATATAAAATCTATTCTAAAGGATGAGTATATAAAATCTATTCTAAAGGATGAGTATATAAAATCTATTCTAAAGAATGAGTATATTAGATCTATTCTAAAGAATGAGTATATAAAATCTATTCTAAAGAATGAGTATATAAAAATGATTAAGCTGCAGACATACAAGTTCTTAACCAGAGAACCTGTCTGGCTGCAAATGCCACTTGTGATGCAGCTTAAAAGTGAAGGTGAACCCAAGCATATAACAAACGCTGTTAAACTCACCCTATCTGTAAGGCAAGTATATCGCTAACTCAGTGCCTCACACTGCCCACGGCACAGCGCTTATTTCAGTGTGGTGACGATTCCACCTCTAAACCAATAGCCTTGCGTGGCAACTGACACCCTAGCACGGCTATTGGTCTAGAGGTGGAAATGTCATCTCATTGGCAAAGAGAGATGTGCCGTGTGCGGCCGGAGGCGCTGTGTTAGCGATATACTTGCCTTACACATAGGGTGAGTTTAATGATGTTTTTTTTTAGGAAATTATGACAGAAACTGTTTAGTTTTAGTGATGGTAAATCCTAGGGTTTGTGTTATGCTTGGTGAAATTCAAGATTGCACAAGAGCTCTCTTCTGCAATTCTGCTTTTTGTCGATCATCTCAGAACAAAACAATTCAGGAGGATTTATCTGTGCAACCTTTATGAAGCAACTGCTTCTTAAAGAGCCATAATAGTCAAACATTTTTGCATGCTCTTATTTGTTAGAGCATGTGTTTTAACTAATGCAAAAGGTTAAACACCCAGTAGAAATAGCACTTAGGACCCACAGAACACTGCTGGTCCCGAGAGGAAACCACCGCTGATGCAATCAGTAGCGCTGGTCGGAATAATCAGCTGTGTAACTAGTGCTGCTGATTGGATCATTGGCCATTTTCACTGGGGACCAGGAGTGCTCTGTGGGTTCTGAGTGGTATTTATACCCCCTTTGTGGTGGTTAAACACACAGCAGTGTAGGGTCAATAGTCCTAAAATTAGATGATCTTACCAATTAGAGTATATCATTTTTCAACTATTATGGCCATTTAAAGTTGTGGTTGCAGGCGCTCTCTGGTGAGCCTGCACCACAAGGTCTCAGAAGATGCAAATGAAGGTTGATAAAAATGTCCCCCTTTTGTGCAATTCACAGCCTAGATTTAAATCATAAGGTGTGTTTAATGTCGATTAAATGTATTTTATTTAATAGAAGATGTGAAGGAAGCATAGTGTTATTGGTAACTTTGAAATCCTACTTGATTAAATGTTTAGGATGTTCCTGACAACAGCCGTGTAATGGACCGATGATATACTGAATGAATAAAAAGTTATTTTGGATTAATATGCCTAGGGTGCTATGTCTCCCAGAAGATTAAATCCTGCCTCGATTGGTGGGGTGCTCATGGCTGGGGAATAATTCATGTAGGTTGGAACCTACCTAACCTCTGAGTAACCACTTAGAGTAGTCACTGGCTATGAAATGATGAGTAGTTCTTTGCAAAGGACAGGGTACTAGGTGCAACTGGCTGAGGCCTATTTTTGGGTCACTATGAGGCCCATTGTTGCAAAGGTTGATGCTTCAGTACCATTTAAGGTAGGCACTGGCACAGCTGTTTCTCATTTCTGACAGGCTACCTTGGATACATGGCAGGCAGTCTCAAAGTCCCCTATATGCCCTTTTCTTGTATATAGTGCCCTGTTAGTAAATGACAGCATACCACTCACTTGTGACAGCTGGCCAGACATGTTTCAAGGTAAGGTGTTTTTGATCTAGGATTGTGACAAAAAGGAATGCAGGTTATTGTGTGTCATTGACAACCACACTATTAAATCACTGCTGTGTATGTCAGTGGGGACACGGCAATGAAATCATTTCTGTGCATGTCAGTGGGACACACGGCAATGAAATCATTGCTGTGCATGTCAGTGGGACACACGGCAATGAAATCATTGCTGTGCATGTCAGTGGGACACACGGCAATGAAATCATTGCCTTGCATGTCAGTGGGACACACGGCAATCAAATCATTGCCGTGCATGTCAGTGGGACACACGGCAATCAAATCATTGCCGTGCATGTCAGTGGACACACGGCAATCAAATCACTGTTTTTGTAAATATGTAAAAATGTTTTACATATTTACTTTTTCTGGAGGGTAAGAAAAACAAAACAATTGTTTGAAATTTGCTATATTTGTTTGATCTGGTAAGCACTAAATATGGACTAGATGAAGTCAACATGTTAAGCACATTTTGAGATATTTAGTTGAAAAAGTTTTTTATTCATTTTTTCCTCAGAATTACAAAAAAGCATAAGTCACATCAACATAACATAGTAAGATTTAAGGCTTACATCAACAAGTCACAGTTTCATGTAAACAAAAATAATTCGTCCATAGTCTCCAGGCCACATTATTACTTAATATGCTATACTGTCTGGCATGATAGTACACAATATCCTCTTCTCTAACTTTATTCAAACCCGTTTCCAGTACGAATACAAGTCAACAAAAAGGTCTATATGGGCCCATATGGCCCATGATACAGTGGGATTCAAACACTCTCAAGCCTACTAATTAGAGCAGTACTCTAAACTAACTAGGCAGTATATATTAATAGCGTAAATTATTAAATTTTGAGATATTTAAAGGGACATTTAAAAAAAAAAAAAAAAATACATTCTATAAGCAGAGTATTGATGTTATTCCCCTGCCTCCCTCTAGCAATGGGTGCAGTTATGCTGAAAACTGTTTCACTACCCTTTTAGTGCTGACCTGTCTGCACATGTGCAGCAACTCTTCTTCACATATTTGCAGTTACCTAGGTTACAAAATGGCAGCATCCATGATTCGAGGAAGGTGCATGAAATGTGTTTAGTGTTTAGTGTCCCTTTTAAGGGGTTATTCCTCTCTATTAGTAGAATTGTGCCCAGTGCTTTGCAAAAGGTGACATGGGGTTATGACATTTTGAGGCCATACTAATCCATAAGAAAAAAATCAAAAGCACTTTTTACTTGTGGAAAGCTTATTTCATATAGTTATTATTAGTGTAGTTACCTGATTTAATAAACCAGATGTTCCAGTTATAATATATACATCATTTAGGCGGTTTAACAAATGCACAGCAGTACTTCTAATGGATTAGCATGGTGTAGCAATGGAAACTATAAATCACTTGATTTAATTATCCAGTGTCCATGGAGCAAACTGAAATAAAAACTGGTTTCCTAATTATTTTAAATACCATTACAGGTTTTAATGGGAATTCTTTGGGAAGTCAAGACAATGCAAATACAAAACTAATAGGAAAGCTGACATATGCATTGCATGATGAGTTATTACCACCCCTAGACTTCTGGTTACATTTCATTGATAAAAACGGCACCATATTGATTTTTACTTGTAAGAATATTAACAATATGGGGATACCATTCAGTTTCACATAATTGATTAATTCTGAGGTTTGATGGATGTGGTCAGGGGTTCTCTTTTTGGAACAAAACTCATCTGATATGGATTCATGATATGGGTTAAAGCTTTGTTAAACATGAAAGTCAAAATTAAACGTTCATGATTCAGATTGAACATGCATTTTTAAACAAAGTTCAATTTTATTCTGTTTTCAAAGTTACTTTATTCTATTGGTTTCCATTGTTAAAGAGCATACCTAGGTAGGCCCAGGAGTGTGGACTTATCTTGAACATTGTAACAGAGTTATACATTGTTGCAAACACTTATCTCTCTAGTGCTCAACAATGTATAACATTATTAAAACATGGTTGCAAATAATGCTTTCAAATAATGCTCCTGAGCCTACCTAGGTATGCTCTTTAACAAAGGACACCAAGGGGACCAGCTAAATTTCATAATAGGAGTCAATTGGAAAGTTGTGTAAAATTGTATGCTCTGTCTGAATCATGAAATTTAAAGGGCCATTACAGTAAAAAAGTTACATGCTCTAATCCATTAGCGCATGTAATTTTAAACTATTGACCCTAGACTACTGTGTTTAACCCCCACAAAGGGGTAAAACGCACAGTAGAAGTACCTCTCACAGAGCACTGCTGGTCCCAAGCAGAAAACTTAGCTGATCCAATCAACAGCGCTAGTTCCACATCTTAGTCATGCAAGTAGTGCTGCTGATTGGATTAGCGGTATTTCTACTGTGTGTTTAACCCCTTTGCGGGAGTTTAATGCACAGTAGTCTATGTTCAATAGTCTTAAAATTACATTCTATAATAGATTAGAGCATGTCCTTTTTTTTTTTTTACTATAATATCCCTTTAATTTAGACTTTTATGTCTCCTTCAATATGTGTCACAAGCATTATAGACACAATATCCTAATTAAAAAGAGAAATTGGATTGTAATTGCTGCTGGTGTTGGAATCTGAATAAGTGCAGTTTGAGTCTTTGTGTTTAGAATGTGGTTAAATGCTAAAGCCAAGGATGACTAACCATCTTGTGGACAGTTTTTTTTTCTATCCTTTACAAAGCTACAATCCAGTGAACAGTACACAGTATTCTAACTGAGGTCTGACAGGTAACTTATAAAGTGGCATTATAGGACCAAAATAATAAGAGGGGGAACAAATTCACTCTAATTTGGTTCTGAGCTTTAGGAACTTTGTACTAAGTGGCCTCATGAGTTTTTTTAATATTCTAACTTGTCAAGATTATTACAGAAGAAAACACTGTATACAGGGTACAATGAAATAATTACTGTAATTAACATGAGCAGTAAAAGTAATTGTAAATAATTTCCCAAAGTACTTCAGTGTAAATCCAATCTAAGACCATTTAGCAGTATGGAAAGTGAAAAATAAAACTTACAATACACTTGTAAATACAGATGTTAAATGTTATATCACAGCACTGTTAAAAAGCTAGAGAATAGGTGAGTTCTAAACCTAGAAGCAGAACTTTTTTCCACTTTCTGCGATGAGATATTTTTAAGTGAAATTATTTCTGCAGGTCATTTTGAAATTCAATTTTAAATTAGGCAGTTACACTAAAGCACCAACTAAATTATGTGTTGGTTAAATGGAGAATAAAGCATGTTTCAAAGTTTCATAATATAGTGCAGCAGCTGAAAATTGTAAAAAATAAATTTTGTTAAAGGGACACTGAAACCAAATTTTTCTTTCGTGTTTCAGATAGAGCATGCAATTTTAAGCAACTTTCTAATTTACTCCTATTATCAAATTTTCTTCGTTCTCTTGCTATCTTTATTTGAAAAAGAAGGCATCTAAGATTAGGAGCCAGCCAATTTTTGGTTTGAGTACACTGGACAGCACTTGTTTATTGGTGGGTGAATTTATCCACCAATCAGCAAGGACAACCCAGGTTGTTCACCAAAACTGGTTCCGGCTTCTAAACTTAGTCTTGCTTTTCAAATAAAGATACCAAAGATAATGAAGAAAATTTGATAATAGGAGTAAATTAGAAAGTTGCTTAAAATTGCATGCTCTGTCTGAATCACGAAATAAAATATTTGGGTTCAGTGTCTCTTTAAGTTTTTAAAATGTCTCTTGAATAAATGTGTTTCCTTTGCTCTTCTAATATCACATAATTACAAGGTAAAAATCTAGTAATAAAAAAGTGCATTGCTCACAAGAACATCTTGTATTCAGTAGTCACAGCTTTGAAGACAAGTAAAAGACTAAGGGGTGGGGTTGAAAAATCCCAATCAATACGCTGCCCCATATTTGACTGTTCTCTTCAAACGGCATCTAACTCTGGCTGCACTGTATTAAGGAAAATTTACACAGTACAGCCAGAGCACAGAGCTGTTTGAAATGCACAGCAAAGATAAAGCACTAACAGTTCCTGTATGTGTCCTGTTCTTTCTGAAAACATGCTGCATTTTCTGCGATGACATCTCTCACATCACAGCATGTTCTGCCTTGGGGGTTCTAAATACAGATATCACTCTTCCCCCAGAACTAGTAAAGGAAGATTCTACCTAAATGTTTCTGTGTTATATCTAAAAAAGAGAATCAGTCCTTTGACAGGTTATTCCTGTGGTGTCTGTGCACATTATATAACCAGGTAGCGGTATACATCATTTGCTTTGTAATAGGAACGACTGCTACAGCTATATTGATGGATATAAACATGCATTTCCTGCATATTTTAAAGGGTACCATTTTGGTAATGTATACATCATAAATAAATTACTGTATTTTGAAAGATCTATATACAAATAAAATGTTTTAAAAAGTATTTACAGGAATAGTAAAGTCTAAATTAGACTTTCATGATTCAGATAGGGCATGTAATTTTAAACAACTTTATTTACTTTTATCATCACATTTAGATTGTTCTCTTGGTATTCTTAGTTCAAAGCAAAACCTAGGTAGGCTCATATGCCAATTTCTAAGCCCTTGAAGGCCGCCTCTTATCTAAATGCATTTGACAGTTTTTCACAGCTAGAGGGCATTAGTTGATGTTTCATATAAATAACATTGTGCTCATGCACATGGTGTTATTTAAGAGTCAGCACTAATTGCCTGAAATGTAAGTCTGTCAAAAGATCGGAGATAAGAGGCAGTCTGCCGAAGCTTAGATACAAGGTAATTACAGAGGTGAAAAGTATATTTCTATAACCGTGTTGGTTATGCAGAACTGAGGAATGGTAAAAGGATTATCTATCTTTTTAAACAATAACATTGTTGGTGTTTACTATCCCTTTAACACATATTTTAGTTATTTTTCTTTCTTTTTTTGCATTTCTGTTTCGCACTTCTTATCAAAAGCCATATAACGATTTGGTGCAGCACAAATCAGTGCAGTTAGTTGCATGAGAGAGAGAAGGGGGGTCTGTGTGTCATTAAAACTTGTATAAAGATTATTATGTTTGTTAAGAGGATAATAGGGGTAAATTAAAGCAAACAAAATAGCCTTTAATTTTGAGGTATGAAGAATTTAAAATTCAAATGGCTTAATACCTGCTTAGGTTAATGTTTAGTGCTAAATGTCCCTTTAATACGTCATCATTTTCAAATTGAACAAGTTTCTTTCAGTTTTGCAAGGTGTTAAACATATAGTTCGCTGGGGTCCATAATACAAGACACTTTCTAACTAATTATAGCATGTCATGTTTGCACTAACTGACTTCTCAGTGACCCACACATCAGATGGTTAAAGTCTTACTAATAAAACTAATTACGGGTTTATCTGCCTCAATCTTTCCTGTTACCTAAGCAGAAAAGTACCCAGGCCGGTTTTCAAATTGGTGCTCTCTCAGTAATTCTGTAGGACAGACGAGGGTGTATTGTTTCACAATCGTCTCAGTTTTAAACCTCTAACTGGTGCTTTTATGTTTCTGTCCTTTTTATGTGTGGGTATACGTACAAGGGGCATTATACATTGCAGAGTAGCCTGCTTTACAGCCTTGTTGAGGAAAGCATATTTAATATGAGAAATGAGTGCTAACATAAGTATCAAGAGGGCACCATGAACCAAGGGACAGCTGAGGTCATATTGTTTGGCATATAAAAAATAAATAAAATAACAAATAGAAAATTGTATTTACATAAAAATGGGCAAATTAAAAGCTATTATAAAACGTCATGAACAAGCTTGCTTTTAATCAAATTCTCTCCATATCTGATGCTAAAATCACATAACTGATATATGGGCTGGAAGGAAATTAATAGCTATGGGATCTTTAGCGAAACAATCTTCTCTTTTTGTAGTCCTTTTGCCACACACTGATAACATAGCCCAGTGTAATTACTGCACTCCAATTGTCTTACTGTAGCTGTATATTACGTGTACAGTATTCTCGAGAGAAAATATTGCCAGCTTGGTGGGGCAGTGTAATTCTTTGCAAAATTATTACTTAACGTTTTATTTTAACCAAAGCACACATTAATTGCATTTTTAATGGACCAGTAAATACAGTAGATTTGCATAATGAATAAATGATATGTCTAAAAGTTATGTCTATTTCCTCTCCCTCTGAATCATGTGACAGTAATCAGCCAATCACAAATGCATATATGTATATTTTGTGAATTCTTGCACATGCTCAGTAGTAGATGGTGACACAAAGTGTAATTATAAAAAGACTGCACATTTTGTTAATCTAAGTAAATTGGAAAGTTGTTGAAATTGCATGCTTTATTAGAATCATGAAAGTTTAATTCTGACATGAGTGTCCCTTTTAAACTTGAATGTAAAGGTAATTTGTGAAATAATTATTGAAAATTTTAGCTAATTTTCGCTTCATGTTAGCTTAAATTTTAGCTAGGTGGTGGGTAAAATCTGCCAGGTGGTGTGCCCACTGCATGAACTTTTATTGGCAGGATTTTAATTTTTTTTTTAAGTGAAATAATTTTTTGTTTTATAACAAATGATAAGATATAAACAAACATACAATAACTTGAAAATAAATAATAATAACAATGTAACATTAATGTAAAAAATAAAATAAAGCTCAAATGTCTAATTGAAAATCATGATACATATTTCTGCAATAGATGGTAAAATAAAACATAAACCCAACTCCTGGTTCAGAAACAAAATCTTCGGTTGTTGTCATTAAAAGAACAGTCTACTCCAGAGCTGTTATTGTTTAAAAAGATAGATAATCCCTTTTTATTACCCATTCCCCAGTTTTGCATAACTAACACGGTTATAATATACTTTTTACCTCTGTAATTACCTTGTATCTAAGCCTCTACAGACTGCCCCCTTATTTCAATTATTTTGACAGACTTGCATTTTACTCAATTAGTGCCCTCTCTTAAGTAACTCCACAGGCGTGAGCACAATATTATCTATATGGCACACATGAACTAATGCCCTCTAGCTGGGGAAAAGCTGTCAAATGCTTTGAGATAAGAGGTGGCTTTCAAGGGCTTAGAAATTGGCTTATGAGCCTACCTAGGTTTAGCTTTCAACTAAGGATACCAAGAGAACAAAGCAAATCTGATGATAAAATTTAATTGGAAAGTTGTTAAATTGCATACACTGTCTGAATCATGAAAATGTTTAATTTTGACTAGATAGTCCCTTTACCATAATGGAATTTTCCAAGTTGAAGTGTATGTGACACTGAACGCTTCCAATCCAAAAGAAAGGGGCATGAGCTTTTTTCCCCCCAATGCAAAGGGATAAGACGTTTAGTACAATTTATCATAAATTAAATATGGTTAATTTATATTTGCCGTATATCAGAGGAAGATAATTGAGAAGGGAAATCAGTGGGGATAGCTCAATAGAGCAGCCCAAGGCAAGTTCTATTTGATTGCCTGTGCTCAAAAGGCTGTACTACCTCAGACTCTCCCCAGACAGGACCTATGGAACCATCACCTGTGCTGTTTCTCATGCCCTAGATGAAGTAGGATAAATATGAGTGTAGACGGGTCAGGTTGAGATACCATCTCTTTAGTAATTTATAGTTCCAATGTAGAGACTGAAATTCAAGATTTTTTGGTAGAAAGAAAATGCTCCCCCTATTGTGTATTTAGTAATTTATAGATGTAATTTATTTTCCCATGAGGAGGAATAAGAAGGGAATGATTGAGTGGAAATATTCAATACCATTTTATAAGGTATAGAAATTGTGCCCTTAGTCAACAGTTGTTTTAAACATAACATTTCAAATGAGGTTTATAGAGGAAATGGCACAGTTAAAAGTAAGATAACCAGGAAGAAAAAGTATATGGAAACTTGTCCTTAAAGGGACAGTCTACTTTAAAGATAATCCCTTTATTACCCATTCCCCAGTTTTGCGTAACCAACAGTTTTATTAATACACCTTTTACCTCTGTGATTATATCTAAGCCTCTGCATACTGCCCTCTTATCTCCGTTCTTTTGACAGACTTGCATTTAGTCAATCAGTGCAGACTCTGCAACTCCACAGGAATGAGCATAATGCAATCTATATGGCACATTAGCGCTGTCTAGCTGTGAAAAATGTCAAAATGCACTTAGATAAGAGGTGCCTGTCAAGGGCTTAAAAATTAGCATATGAGCCTACCTAGGTTAAGCGTTCAACAAAGAATTCCAAGAGAAAAAAGCACATTTGATGATCAAAGTAAATTGAAAAGTTTAAAATTGCATGCCCTATCTGAATAAAGAAAGTTCAATTTTGACTAGACTGTCCTTTTTAAAGGGTTTTTCTAGTCAAAATTAAACTTTCATGATAGAGTATGCAATTTTAAGATACTTTCTAATTTACTTCTATTATCAATATCCCTCTTCTAATACGAGGATAAATATAAGCTTTATTTCCCATAAGTGTGCTTAACCCTTTGAGTGCTAATGACGGCTCTGAACTGTCACAGAATTTCTCACTCTGGTGCTAATGACGGCTCAGAGCCGTCATGAGCACTCTCCCACCTTGAGGGAGATCTGGGGGCTCCTTGCTGCTCCTACCCCGGCGATCGTGCCTGTAGAGTGACAGGCATCGCCGGGGCTTCACGTGATGTGCGGTGACGTCACGCGCAATTACGTGATGACGTCACCGCGCAACTTTATTTATACTTAACAATGTTAAGTATAGGAGGAGGGGGCATGCTGCTTAGAAGCCTGTATCTCAGGCATCTAAGCAGCTACAGACCCCCAAGACCCATTGTTGGAAAGGTAATCGCCTAACCTTTCCAACAGTAAGTCTTGGGGGTCTGTAAAAAAAAAAAAAAAAAAAAGTAAAAAAAAAAACAGTTTTCAAAAATAATAATAATAAAAAAAATATTAGCAGCCAAAGGGTTAAAGTGAAGTGATTAGATGAAAGAGAGGGATATTGTCCTATTAAAGTATCCCATACTGCAAGAGTTTTGGCTGCTAAAGGGTTAAGAGGTTATATTATTGGGTCTATCTTTCTTAAGGGTCCAAAAATCATTCAATAATTCTTCATCGAGGTTCACCCATAACTTTCCTCAAATGGAAATTCCAATGTAATATTCAAGATAGATGAACAATGTCATAATAATAGTAAATATGAACGTCATGAATAGCCTCTGAACAGAGAGAAATTTGTGAATCCATTTTAGATGTTATATAACTTAGAATAATATGAGTAAATTGCTCTTATACTATGATTTTTTTTTTGTAGTGGAGAGATGGCAATATTAACTTTTAGTGCTAAATTTTGCTGTGGTTGACTGGAATATCTATTTTTGACATGGATATGTGGACGGTGTAAATCGCAAATAGTTGTATGTTTAGACCACTTCAAAAGGTGAATATAGGAGTTGTACATAAAAGTAACGTCTATCTGATCTGTGAAAATAGAATCAGTCTAGAATATGTACAAGAAGTGCTTGAGAAAAAGTGAGATGCTGTAGTCTTCACACATTGTTAATTGCTAAATCTCATAGCAACTGAATGATTTTATGTGAAGCACATTTAAACGGAAATAAATGGATGAGAGAGATGTCTTAATAACTGGAAATGTACAATGGGATGCAAAAAATAGAAAGATTTTGCAGCGCAGAGAGAAAGACTGTTGGTTACTGGACTCCATAACCTCGTGCAGGTGCCCCTGACGCGCGTTTCACATAACGCTTCTTCAGAAGAAGCGTTATGTGAAACGCGCGTCAGGGGCACCTGCACGAGGTTATGGAACCTCAATTTTAATAGCTGACTCAGCCTCAATACTTAAATTGCACCATAGTGAATACGTTTATAGACAGTGGCAGTTAATATTTAAACAAGGCCTCCGCTATAGAAGAGACCTTTTTCAGTCTAAGATTAGCAGACTTTTTGTCGATCTTGGGTAATCTGTGTTCAGAATTATATACAGTACTAGTTAATGTTAAACAGGCCTCCGCTATAGAAGAGACCTTTTCTCAGTTCAGCTCAGCACATTTTTCTAAACATAGGCAACCCGTGGGCATACTTATACTTAGCAAGGTTGTATTATAACTTCAGTGACAGTTAAATGATTAAACAGGCCTCCGCTATAGAAGAGACCTTTTTCTAGTTCAGCTCAGCATATTGTTCCATTGGTGAACGCTGGTATATTGATACTCAGTGTGGTTGAACTATAAGCTCTAAAGACAGCTAATGTTTAAACAGGCCTCCGCCATAGAAGAGACCTTTTTCTAGCTAAGCTCAGCATTTGTTTCCAATCGTGGGTTGCCTGCTGATATATCTGTATTCAGCAAGGTTGAATTGAAAAACCGATCTCTATCTTTGCTTCAAAGCAAAGTCAATAATTGACTGTACTAAGGCATACACAAATATTACACTTAATGATAGATATGTGCATTATATATATATATAGTGCATTTGAATCTATACTGAAAGGTATATACCGCACTTTAAAAATAACTAATGACTGTGCTGTGACTGTGGCCTTTTTATATCAGTTTAACATTTTTTGCAATACTTGCAATGATTATAATTTAGGAACACAGTAAATCACCAGCTTTACTTTTGACTGCTTGACTAAATATATATACATTGAGTGTACTATAGACCTTTTTTACTTCTCAGCACACAAACCGGTAATTGAATCGGATACCACTCATACTAATGTTGTGCTTTTTTGTATAAATACTTATTAGGTACACCTTACTACCACTGTTAATAACATACTCACTTTCCTACAGGAGTTGATCGTTTATATATATATACAAATACTCCAATATCTCCTGTTAAGGAGTGATGTATATTTTATGAGGTGCAATTCAGATTAAATTATATAGTCTGAGTTCCAGCAAGTTTTAAACCGTATGTGTGTGAGTGTGCGTGAGTACTAGTCCAGCCGGACTATTACTTTAATTATTTTTTTCAATAAAGTTATTTTGTGTGAATGAAGCTGTCAATTGCATTCTAAAGTATCGAATTTTGATTACACTTACTTTTTGCCTATTCTGACAGTGGGTTTTAGTATTTAACGAAGTCCAGTAACCAACAGTCTTTCTCTCTGCGCTGCAAAATCTTTCTTTTTTTGCATCCCATTGTACATTTTGATGTATATTACTGTTAATGGTTCTGGAACTTAAGGGTTACGATATATAAATAATAAATTTGATTTATCCCTTAAGTTTGAATTAATACAACCCACATCACTCTCCCTCAAAAAACCTTCTTACGTCTTAATAACTGGATCTGAGGCTATATTGACTTCCCGTCCTCTCAAAAGGGTTTCCTTCCACAAATCTCACGCTGTTTGTTACAGATCTGTAAATGTGTTTACATTAGAATATTTAACAGCATGAAATTGTTGTGAAATAGAATAAAGTACTTTGTATAAATCCTAATTTGGCACATTGGGTGACTATCATTTACACATTTTGAATATCAGTTGTGGATTTCCTGGGTTAGACACCAGAGGCTGAACCTAGGACATCCACAACTATCATTGAGTATTCTATTATTTACTGACTATTCCTAAAGCCTGTGTACACGGGCCAAAATCCCCATCCACTTGGATCCCCTACCTCCTTCCCTGCCGCTCTCCACTTTTTTTCTGTAGTGCAGCGCTGCCCCCCTCGCCCCCCCCCCTCTGCTGTCTGATCCTCACTGACTGATCCTTCCTTACGGCCAGGTATGTTTGTCTCGCACTGCAGTCTCTACTGCGCATGACTGCATCGGACAAACATACCTGGCCTTTTATAATATAGCATATAGGATGTTTTGTGCAACTTGCTAAAGTTGTACAGTATAATCAAAAGAAATATGTATACAAGGATGAATTCGCTATGTATTTAATTAAAAAGTTACTTATTTGATCTTGTAAGCTTTTTCAAAGAAGAGATGCACCAAAATGCAAATTCTGGACTAAAACTGAAAATTCAGGATGCCCAAAACCGAAAATTACTTTTTAAAATTTTTTTTTTTTTGTATAAGCGCATTACTATTAGACTTTTTAATTAATTTAATTAATTTAAAATAATCTAAATGGAAAAACTACATGCCAATAAAATAACCACACTTTTATTGAAAGTAACATCTGACAGAATCAGATTTAACAGTTGCCAATTATCCAATATAGTCCTAGAAAACCTTTGTGCAAAACAGTAAGTTAAGTAATGAACGTAAACAGCAGCTGTAAGCTAGCATCACAATTGAAATATGTTACACAATAATTTTACTGAAAATATCAGGGTAAAGAAACAAAATAACCAAAAATGCCATTTTCGGCCGAAACGTTTCTGCGGATGAAATTTCGGTGCATCCCTAAGAAAAATATCAATTGCTTTGGTCATGCTGATAAGATGATGTGTCCAACTGAAGTCTTTTTTTATTTAAAAATTTGCATAAGGTCATTGGATAGTACAGCTATTCTGGAATTGACAGACTTTTGACAGATACTTTTTCGGTTTGCTTGACCATTGATTCCAGCTCCCTGAGATGGGGCACTTTGTAGAATCAATTTATTGAAGATAATTAATCAGCAGGCAAAAGCAGCTAAATGTACTGGAATGCAAGGCAATGGCCCTGGCCTTTCTGAGTTTTCATGATAGCCTAAAGGATATATTTAAGAAAATGTTTTGACAACAGCCATAGTGTCCTACATCAAACTTCAAAAAGGCTTTTAAAGTCTTCTGCTAATACAGAATGCCACATTTATTCTGCAGTGAGAAACTATTGGATATCTCACAACCATCACATTTTCAAATTCATCAAGCGACTCATCTGATGCATTGAGTCTCAACAGAATGATTTTTCATCTTCTAATGACTTGAATTTTAGTGGTCAAGTTGAAAGGTTTTTCAGTTAGTTTCCATCTCTATATTTTCTTCATTCCATCTCCTCTTCTGTATTCTTCAGCAGATTCAATAGAAAGCAGAAGTAATAAGACATGCCTGGTTCCCACTTCTGTTGTGATTGGCTGGAGAACATTTAGACTCCGACACCTACTAATACACTCTTTCACCCAGATCTACAGGACCTGTGTCAGACAGCTTGGTGACTGAGTGGCGATATTTAAAGGGACACTGAACTCAATTTTGTTTCTTTTGTGATTCAGGAAGAGCATGCAATTTTAAGCAACTTTCTAATTTACTCTTATTATCAATTTTTCTTCGTTCTCTTGCTATCTTTATTTGCAACTAAGTTATTGTTTTGGTTCAGCACTTGTTTATTGGTCGGTTTAATCAATCCAACAATCAGCAAGAACAACCCAGGTTGTTCACCAAAAATGGGCCGGCATCTAAAGTTACATTCTTGCTTTTCAATTAAAGATACAAAGAGAATGAAGAAAATTTGATAATAGGAGTAAATTAGAAATGTGCTTAAAATTGCATTTTCTATCTGAATCACAAAAGAAAAAAAATTTGGTTCAGTGTCCCTTTAAAGATGCTTTAACTTCTGGATCTGATAGTGGATACAGTTTTTGCAAGCTCACAAAGTGCCTACTGGCTTCAGCCTTCTATTGACTTGATACAAACACCATATGAAAGTTCGTTAAATTCTGTTGTAGTAATTTTATATTCTTGATTTTTTACATGAAAGTTTAATGAAAGGTCCACTACAGCGTTACTTAGGGAAATGATTCAAGATATGGAAAATAGTATTTCATTTTATTCATCCTGTGAGTGCCTCCCTACTATGTGTCCGTTTACTGTGCAGCGTTAGTATACGGCTACTATGTTGTAAAAGGTGTATTAAACACTAAATCAATGCTAGATATAGTGATTTATTGAAACCAAAAAATAATCTGAAAATACTATGTAGATGTATAACTTAAAGGGACAGTCTACTTGAAAATTGTTATTGTTTAAGAAGATAATCCTTTTATTACCCATTCCCCAGTTTTGCATAACCAACACTCTGATATTATTTCACTTTTTACCTCTGTGATTACCTTGCACAGCCAATCACCAGCGGGCAGGAGCTGTCAATCTCGCGGTCGGAAGAGACCTGGGAGATTGAAATTCTCCACCTAAGAGGTAGAGAACAGGGCAGGGAAGTATCAGTCTGACCGCTGCTTGATAAATTGAGCCAAAAGTGTTTAATATCCCTATAAAGAATGTTGTTAAGTCATTTAGGCATCTACAGAAAGCAGGAAAACCTAGAAACAATTTGTAGAATTTAAAGGTGAAATAATTGATAACTTTGTGTGATATTTTATAGTTTTTATTGCTTTTTTTGACATATTGTTTTTGGATATTAAGATGTTTCAGAAGGTTGTGTTTTTTTATTTTTCTCTCCTATTTTAATACTTACGCCCTATAAAAATTTTTTTAAATAAATTTTTATTGAGGTTGTGCGAAATAATACAGCTTATGTAGAAGAACATAGCATAAGACAAACTAAAAATAATTCACAGTATAGATGATACAATGCAATAGACTGGAACCTCTTTTTCTTTTTATCATGGTCTAAACAAAATGCGTTTCCTCACTTGACATTGAAGGCAACTTTTGTGCCTCTAAAAACATGCATCAAACTCTGAGAGAGGAAATTTAGTAATTTGAACGGTCACCTTCAGACCTATAAACTAAAATTAGATTGGTAATTAACATATAAAGTAATAACCACAATTAAAGTACTATTTTTAAATGGAAATAACCTAATGAAACAATCAGACTCTACTGGAAAATTATGTTAATCAGTCCTGCTGAATGAAATGTAGTGGTTAGAGTCAATACTGTGGTAATATGAAAAAGTAAATGCTAAGGGGGTATTTAAAGTTGCGGCATAGACGAGAGAAGCTGCATATATAGCCCTCCACATCTAGGAGGTCCGTTATGTGGGGGGGGGGGAGGTGGTAGTGTAAATTCTCAAAGTGGGTGAGGAAATGGGAAAGTGTTTTAATTATTTATCTAGCCTTCCCTTTTTGTATTAAGATAGGGGCATTATAGATATTAAATATTAGGCTGAACTCTATGAATAAATGGCCTCTGCGAGTTACTATAATAGGTACAAGTGTTAGTGTTTATGAGGATGGGAACTTAATAGATGCCAGCCAGGCAGACATGGGGAATATTAATATAAGAGACATATGAACTTGCCATGGCAACCCAACAGCCATACATAAGGTATTGACAGCATGCTCAAAGTCTTAACCAAGAATAGAAACATTGCTGGAAGAGATTGAATTTCTATGTGATGCAATGCCAGGGCTAAGGCGCTTCTACAGAGCCCTAAAGTTGTATAACATAGGCGTCACACTTCCCCGGCCGCTGGCAGTAGCGCGTCCTAACTAGAAGCTGTATCAAGACTCTGAGAATAGATATAGTGTAAAAAAAAATCATCTTTAAAACTAAGAAAATAACTAGGGAGGTGGTGATCTAGCCCTACTTAATTAAGCATGGGGGCATATATAGAGAGTGTTAAATTTAGATTCCAGCAATATTCCCATGTGTGCAAATAAAACAGCAAACAATTACAGCACAAGGCTGAACCATGTGAATAAAATAGAGTGGCCCTATGTTAGAAAAGTAATTATATGTTTATCCAGCATTAGAGTTCTCATGCATCCTTTTCTCAGCAAATTTTGCCCAGTTAAGAGACAAGCATATTTAGCTAGTATGTATTAGAACAGAGTACAGTGTGTCAACAAAACACCATAATATTTAAGATACAAATACTATAGGGATATATAGATCGTGGTACAACGTGATAAACAGTCAAAATAAGTGTCCCCAATAAACAGCAATGTTCCTAGGAACACTGTCTCTGGATTTAGACAAGACCACTTATAGTATTATAGATAGAAACTCAGTTGTAACTGCAATAATGGGCAGGAGCACAACGTGGCTTAACATCAAACAGTTTAGGTACAGGCTGCAATGGAGTGAAAGTGAAATCAGGATAGCAAACTTATATAATTGCAGGGTTCACATTGTCTGCAACTCTGAGGTTTTGTGGTGTGAGTGACCCTAGAGATATCACGGCATTTTATGTCAACAATCAGCATTTTAAATATTCATCCCGTGTCCCGGCAGACCAGATAGTGATAAGCACCTTCAGCATGTGTGTCACTCACAAGCCAGACAGTATACCAGTATAACAATCTCTGCAGCTTACCCCCAGGGTCCCAAAGTCTCAGCGGAGAGTGAATTGCGCAGGGTATTACGCTAACCTGTAATGGAGTCTGTGTCCAGCTGATAGAGGGTGAATCGGGAGCAAAACGTAAGTAGGTATGTTGTCGGGTCATTGCTCTCCATACTTGTGCAGGGCTCCGCTGACTTGCTTTTACAATCTGCTGCATTACTGCCGCCTCGATGTTAGATTCATCAGCGGTTATACCCAGAGAATGTTCTCCCTCCTGCATTTTTCCCCAGTGCTGTGTGGCTTGATTAGTCTCCTTCTTTGCGTTAGCATCCCGCTCTTCCTCCGATACACTGTAGGTAGGGGGTAGGCGCCGGGGCCCCATAGCACCACCCCCATCCCCGTCAAGTGAGACATGCTTGGAAAGACCGGGGTGCTGGGTCTGACAACCGCCATTACTGTGAGGGGCTGCATACAGCTTGTCTGCCAAGCTAGCGTGGTGGGTATCAAGTAAGCGCCTCAGTTCTTCTAGGAAGCAGGACGAAGTCTGCATATTGCAGGCTGAGTAGGGAACTTTGAGGAGAAACAAGTTTTCAGCTCTCTCAGAGCCAGATAGATAGCAGAAGGCCCGCAAATAAAAGAGATTGTCCTCAAAATGGCGTCTCTCTCTCCCTGCTCCTCAGTGCAAGAGAGCGGCGGCGGGCTGATACAGTCTTTCCGGGTCCATTAAAGATTATATCAATAAGATACCAGCTCTTGGGTTAATCCACAACCGTTTTGGGTATATAAGGGTAGTTGCAGAATGTGAAGAAACCATTAAATTAGGATCCTGGGCCCGGGAGCTGCACCTGAACACGTCCGACCGGCTCTGCAGTTGGCTCCGCCCCCCTACGCCCTATAATGTATATTAATACACTTGTATGAGCTTCTATTTTTGATAAAATGTTTAGTTTTACTCCAAGATTGTAAAACTATTTAACTGCATAGTTTACATAGTTTGTTCCACTTATATATTTGAGGTGTTTATTAATATGTAATCTAGCTCTTAGAATTATAGTCCTGTTTATATTCACAATGAACTACTTTATACATAGTATTTATTACTTCTGACTATACAAACAATAAGGAAGAAAGCAGGTGTATTTCCTCTAAGTTACACTGATTTGTTTTCATGTTGTTGTTGAGATTTTATTTATTTATTCATTTATTTATTTTAAAGCATAGTTCGTATTAGCCCGGTTTATAAAAAATATTTACAAGGCTTATGTTATGTTTGATACCATGATTTTGATGCATATCTTTCGCAGTTTATGGTACTATAGCAATCATTTTCTATTAATGTATGAAATGTTTATTAAAGGGACAGTCTACTTGAAAATTGTTATTGTTTAAAAAGAGAGATAATATCTTTATTACCCAGTGCCCAGTTTTGCATAACCAACACTGTTATATCAACCCCATAACGACCACAAAGCAACCTGTTAATGTTGTTTTTTTTTTTTATTTTTTATTTTATTTTATTTTATTGAAGCTTCTGTTTCACATTACAATATATTGAAGTGTACATATTTCAAGATAGCAGAAACTTACATATTTTTTGTTCTGAACATACATTAAACAAAGAAAAATAATTGAACAAAGTAACTAAACTTAGTGCAACCATGTTCCGCAAGCCAACTCTACTAGGTACTTGTGTTATCAGATGATTTACCTAGCCTATAACTCCATTTTTGCCCCCGCTGTGACCATATCCCAATCTCCCCAATTGATCAACCAGCTATATATTGTTAATGAATAATTCCCACATGACCTTCATCTGCACAAAAGTATCTCTCCTATTAGTTCTCATGTACGCATATTCTTCAAGAGACATTATAAATTGAAACTGGGAGTACCAAGTGGCCATGTTAGGGATGTATTGAGATTTCCAGTTTTTTGCAATCAGTTTTTTTAGACTATTGCTGGCTATAAAGATCAACTTTCTTTTATATGTTGGGAGTTTGCCAGGTATGATGTTGAGTAACCAAATGCGGGGGTCAGTGGGTAATGTCAGCTCAGTTATTGTGTTTGCCGCCTTAACCACAGATGTCCAGATTTGTGTTATTCCCGGGCACTGCCACCATATGTGCATCATATTCCCCTGGTTCCCTCCGCACCTCCAGCACTTGGGAGAGGCAGACGGAAACAGTTTATTAATTCTCATTGGAGTAAGGTACCATCTCTGTATTAGTTTAAAGTTTAGTTCTATAAGGCTACTAGACACCGAAACCTTGGAGACATTTGTAAAAATTTTGGATATATCATATACAGTTAGTTCAGTATCCAGTTCCTCGTTCCACCTATCTAGGTAATATGGAGTGTACCCTACTGGAGGTTTTTGAAGCAGTGCATATACTAAGGATAAAGTCTTTCCAGCAGGGGAGTCAGTGTGACACAGTGATTCAAAGGGTGTGAGGGTCCTTAGTAGGTTAAGTTTATCAGGGTGTTTGAATATGTAAGAGTGGCATTGGCGGAGAGTAAACCAACACTTAAAGAAGGTCAGGCCTCTCTCCACCAACTCGTTTAGAGTAAATAGTCTTGTCTCGTTTCCTAAATGTAGTAACAACAAAGCCCTTAGGGGTCGATCTATACATTTAATTTTTTGTAAGAGGCCTATAGGTATTTCGGGGTTTTCTGTAAGGGGAGTGAGTGGAGAGAACTGTGAAGTGATGTTTGGGTATTCCCTCAACGTTTCTTTCCATATAGATAGAGTTTCCATTAATATGTCATTCTTTTTGAAGGCTGGGGTCAGGTGTGGAGTTGTTTGCCAGCATATCGTTCCCAGATGTGATTTTCTGGCTATATCGTGTTCTAACCTTACCCAGTTTTTAGTCTCATGATTCCTAAACCAGTCCACAATTCTCTGTAAGAAAACTGCTTGTCTGTATTTTTTTAGGTTAGGGACTCCCAGTCCTCCTTCTTCTACGGGTAAGCACATAATTGTCTTGTTAATTCTTGCTTTCTTTTTATCCCATATAAAGTCAAAGATTTTATTCTGTAATGAAGATATGAAGTCTTTAGGCAGGGGGATGGGGAGTGTTTGTAACAAGTATAATACCCTAGGAAGTATGTTCATTTTGACCGAGTGTATTCGGCCCAACCATGAAATTCTTTTAGATCTCCAGGATGAGAGATCGGCCGTGATGATCCTCTGTAGTGCATCATAGTTAGCCCTAAACATTTCCTGGTTGGTTGTTGCTATATAGATACCTAGATATTTTAGGTTTTTTGTGTGCACCCGAAAGGGACATGTTTGTCTAAGACGGTTTAGA
Organism: Bombina bombina; assembly: GCF_027579735.1. NCBI lineage: Eukaryota > Metazoa > Chordata > Amphibia > Anura > Bombinatoridae > Bombina > Bombina bombina. The sequence continues at coordinate 813,029,885 of NC_069503.1, forward strand.
TAATCAGGGCCACAGTGTACAGTGAGCATCTCCGATTTAGTGTGATTAATAAGGAAATTTGAAGCGTGAAAGAATGTGTCAAATTCTGTCATCAAATGGGGTGTTGAGGTGACAGGGTCTGGTAGGAAAAATAAAACATCATCCGCGTATAGTAGTAATTTATGTATGGTATCGTGTATATGGATTCCGGGGATTATGTCGTTCTTTCTAATGGTACAGGCCAATGTCTCTATAACACACGCGAAAAGGAGTGGGGATAGGGGGCACCCCTGTCTGGTACCATTAGATATCTGGAACGGGGTAGACAGTATTCCGTTAACTTTAATTTTGGCTATTGGGGAGCTGTACAAGGCCATAATTTTAGATATGAAGTGTGATCCCAGTCCAAACCTCTCCAGTGTGGCTCTCATGAAGTGCCAACAGACGCGGTCGAACGCCTTCTCCGCGTCCGTTGACACTATCGCTGATGGTTGGTTAGTATGGTTAATATAGTTCAGGATATGTAAGGCCCTCACAGTGTTGTCTCGTGCTTCTCTGTGTTGTATGAAACCCACCTGATCTCCGTCTATGATACTTGGGAACACTCGGGAGAGCCTGTTTGCCATAAGTTTCGCATAAATCTTAATATCCGAATTAAGTAGAGAAATAGGTCTAAAGTTTTCTACTCGGTCTGGGGTTTTCCCAGGCTTAGGTAGGACTACTATATGTGCTTCTAATGCTGAGGATGAAAAAGGGTTAGTGTCGGATATCTTATTAAAAAGTTTCTGTAGATGTGGCACCAGCAACACTCTATAAGTTTTATAGTAGCCGTTCGTATAACCATCCGGGCCTGGTGTCTTGCCATTAGGGAGGTCTTTTATAATTGCGAGTATTTCAGATTGATCAATTGGCTTACTCAAAGAATCTTGCTGGTCTGAGCTAATTTTTGGGAGGCTAATGTTGTCTAAGTATTTCTCTATCAAATTGGTTTTGTGTATCTGTTCTGTCGGGGGGTTTGGTAATGTGGGAGTAAGATTGTACAAGTTCTTATAATATTCCCTAAAGGAGTTAGCAATCTGTTGGGATGTGTAAACTTTCTTCCCCTTAGTATTGTTAATGGATAGGATAAATCTCTTATTTGATTTTCGCTTTAGTTTTCTTGCGAAAAGGGAGCTACTCTTATTGTCATTCTCAAAATACTTTTGTTGTAATTTGAAAGCCTGCTTCTTACATTCTGCATGTAACATGTCATTAATGCGTGATTTACAGTTAGCAATGTTTTGTGTTATTGTCAGGTCCGTCTGGTTAAGACCTCTCTGTGCTTCTAGAGTGCTAAGTTCATTGAGTGTGTCTTCCAGTAATTTTCTGGCAAGTTTATCTTGGTGAGATCTAATACTGATCATTTCCCCTCTAACTACCGCTTTGTGTGCTTCCCATGTTAATCTGCTGTCAAGGTCGTTGTCGTTATTAAAAAGGAAATATTCTTCTATTACCCCACTAATTCTTTCTGTAGCGATCGGGTCTGTCAGCATTGTGTCATCCATTCTCCAGATATACTGGTGCATGGGGGTGTGTGACCACTCCAAAGTACATTCGACCATGGCGTGGTCAGACCATGCGTTAGGTGAGATCTCTATTTTAGTTACTCTCGAGAGGTTGGTGACATCTAACATAAAGTAGTCAAGCCGAGAGTGTCTACGGTGTGGGTTGGAATAAAAAGTGTATTCTCTGGTTTCTTGATGTGTGATTCTCCACGCATCGTGTACAGTAAGGTCTTTCAGGTTTTGTTTCACTGAATTAATTACTTTGTGTGGTACAGAGGACAGACCGTTTGAATTGTCCCAGTTTGGGTTCAATGTGAGGTTAAAATCCCCGCCCATTATAATAACTCCTTTTGCTACTTCAAGGATCGTGTTAGTAAGATGTTTAAAAAAAACATCTTGTTTCAGATTGGGAGAATATACGTTTACCAGGGTGACCACTGTGTTCACCAATTTGCCTATTATAATAATAAATCTTCCTGCTTTATCTTTAATTCGTTTGATAAGGGTGAAGGGAACCCCCCTCTTAATTAGAATGGCTACCCCATTGGTTTTTATTGAGTTAGAGGCATAATGTGCGTCCCCAAATTTATATGAGAAGGTCTTTGGGTCTTTACCTGACAAGAAATGTGTCTCTTGCATAAAAATAACATCGCCTTTGCGGCGTATTATGTCTCGGATGGCTATGTTACGTTTATGTGGGCTGTTTAACCCTTTAGTGTTAGTTGTTATAAATTTTAAGCATTTAGTTGACTGAGACATGGGGGTGATATCTAGCTAGACTCTCTAGTAACATTATAGGGCTATAATGGTTGAACTCATCATATATCGAAACCTGCCATAAATATGTTGGTACTCCTATGGGCACGAAAACATATATCCGGGTCAAGAGCATATATACAAGATATTCGTAGTGACATTGTGAGATGGCTGCGGAACAGAACAATAATTTCAACTGGTAATATAGCAAAATTATACAACAATAACAATAAACAAAACAATAAACCATGGATATGTCATAGGACATGACAAGTGGAGTGAGGAGTGCGCAGCCTAGACTCCATTATTTGTAGACATATGTAATGAGATAAGAGATAATTAAACAATACCAGCTTAACCTTATGCCGGTTTGAAACTCAAGGAGCAGTGGGTTCTATATGGGGGGAAAAAGTTAGACACCCTTGGGTTGTCTGAAAAATCAAGTTCCAGTTCTTCCGAGACAAAACCATGTCCAAAGTCATTTAAGTAGATTATATTGTGTAACCCATTTACACAGGAACTTTCTTTGTGAGAGTTAAGTTCAACAAATAACAGTATAACCTGCAAATGCAAAAATTAGCTAGAATTGTAAAGATCTCACCCATTTTGGACGAAGAGGGAATATTCAGGTTGCAGAGTCTATCTGTTGATCTGTTTGTGGTGATGTAGCCTTAACACTGCTTTTTTTGTACGAAACTTTTGTCCAGTTTAAGTTCTTGGTTCTGTTAATAGCTTGACTCTCGGTGTTGAGGCTTTTTATTGATACATCCGTGATCCTTGGCATTTGGAATTTGATATTTAGGGCTTTAGAAAGCATATCTAAGTCCTCAGGTGTCTTGTAAGTGTAGGAGTGACCTTCATGTGAGATATATATGCTGAATGGGAAACCCCATCTATATTTTATAGATCTTTCTTGTAGGGCTTTAGTGATGAAGCGCACATCTTTGCGTTTTTGAACTGTGGTTGGGCTCAGATCGAGATACACTTGAAGTGAGTGGTCCAGGTACATAATACTTTGGGATTTTCTAGATTGCAGCCATATCTTCTCCTTGTCGTTAAAGCGTAGAAACTTTAAGATCACATCTCTGGGTGGAGACCCTGTGGGAGGCGGAGGTCTGAGGGCTCTATGGGCTCTCTCCAGTTCTAAGTCTGGGGTTTGCGGGTTTTGGAGAATAAACTTGAAAAAACCTTGTAAGTATTGGTGAAGTTCGCTAAAAGTAATAGTTTCTGGTATGCCTCTTATGCGTATATTATTCCGCCTCCCCCTATTGTCCAAATCTTCTACTTTGTCTTGCAGAGTCTCAATTTGCGAGTTAGATACATTGGCATATGTGGATAGGTTATCGTACATTGTACTTAGAGAATCTTGTGAGTCTTCCACATATTCCATGCGGTGCCCCAAGTCTTTTATGTCTTTTTTCATATGAACCAGTTCAGTGGTGATCAGTGTTTTAAGTGCGTCAAAATCTGCTTTTGTGGGCATATTGGCTATGTTGTCTCTGAGTTCTTTGATGCAATCATCAGACATGGTCGTTGTCAAAGAGGTCTCTTCAGTATTAATTGTTGTAGATAGGGGCTGATCTGTGTTAGATTGACTAGGGGATAGTGCTCCTTGGAAGAAACTGCTAACAGATTTAATGGTGGCGGTTTGCCCTTTCTGTACCTTGTCAGGCCTAACAGATCTTCTAGACATGATATTTATAATACAGAGAGGGAGCTGTATTCAAATTCTGCAGGTCGTCTTATTTGCATCCGAGGGGTATAGTGAATGTGGTGCCAGGTATAATTATTATTATGAACCTACTGTATTCCGTTAGCCAGCTTTAACATCCAGCCAAGGTTAACTTAAAAGGCGTTAGTGGTGTATGCTGCATCCGTTATGGCGGCAGATTTTGTGAACGGAGTTAAGATCTCCTCTGATATTTCGTGTTTTATTTCTTGTTCTGCCTGTCTTCTATCCCAAAGTTTAATTCTTCATCTTAATATCTTGATATTTTCAAGGAGTAGGAGTGTGTGTGTACGGCATCTCGGTGACATGCCACGCTGTACTTGTCTTACTTGTTGTGTTCTGAATAGGGCAAGCGGCATTAGTGTTACGATTTCTGCTTAGCGGTCGTGTATTTGAATATTTGCAGCCATCATACCTCTATTCCCTGAAGCAAAGGACACCAAGTATGCGCGGGCGATAACTGCTCTGTTTCAGCTTGTCAAGATGGCGGCCGCGGGTCTCCGTGAGAGGGTAAACTACTTCAAATTATCCCCAAAGGTCTTCAGTGTGGGATATAAGCATTCCCTGCGTCAGAGGGGTCTCTCGTTTGGTATCATAGATCGAAAAAAGCGTCTCTTATCTGACTATCATTCTGAAAGAGTCTAGTGCTGGCTCAGAGCTTCAAGGTTTAGCGGCCATTCACCAGCATGGCCAGACTCTGCCCCCCCTGTTAATGTTGTTTTTTGTGTGTTATAATAGCGCTGGTCCTGCCACTAGCGGTGGAACCATGATGATATACCCTCCCTCCAGCTGGCCACCGGAAATAGCGTGGTCTAAGCCTCAGACTGTCCCCTTTTTGTCTTTTCTTTTGACAGACTTGCATTTTAGCCACTCAATACTGACTTATAAATAACTCCACAGAAGTGAGCACAGCATAACTGTGAAAAACTGTCAAAATTCACTGAGATATGAGGAGTCCTACAAGGGCTTTGAAATTAGCATATGAGCCTACCTAGGTTTTGCTTATAGCAAAAAAAATACCAAGAGAACAAAGCAAATTTGATGATAAAAGTAAATTGGAAAGTTATTTAAAATCATGCCTTATTTGAATCATGAAAGTTTAATTTTTACTTGACTGTCCCTTTTATTTACTTAGGATTGCATTTTCTTTTTCACACACAAAATTAGTGATTTGAATGCATTTTTATTTATGATTTTCCTTAGCATTTCTATGCATGGCTGGATATAGTGAAATGTGTTCAGGAAACCAAGGAAGGGTGAAGCTCTGAGCATCCTGTGATGCAAATACTTTTCATGCTAAATTATTTTGTAATGTTTAAAACCTGCCTTAATAGAGTATACTGTCCCTTTAATTCTAAAATATAATATTATGTAATTTTATTTTAAAAAAATGTAGCTCTCTTCTGTGTTCTTGATTTTGGAAATATGTCTTCCAGGTGCCATGGACAGGTAACAGAAATTCGGCTACGTTTCTGCAGTAGGCTGACATCGCCAGAATGACGGAGTGCTTTCTGCCCCCCACCAGCAGCCCAAGTGAGCATCGCCGGGCTGAACATGGTGGGGGACTAGCTCGCACCCCTAGCTCAGAAGAAATTAGCCCCACCAAGTTTCCTGGTTTATACCGTACTGGGGAACCTTCTCCTCCTCATGACATTCTTCATGAGCCTCCAGATATAGCTTCTGATGACGAGAAAGAACATGGAAAAAAGAAAGGAAAGTTCAAAAAGAAGGAGAAAAGAAGTGAGTGCAGTTTGTGTGTTTGTGATTTTAATGGTAAAGTTGTGAGCTAGCCTGGAGGATTTTTTTTACACCTATAGGATTACCACCTTCTAGTGTGTGTGTGATAACATATAAACTTTCATTTATACTTGCTTTTAAAATGTAACTGAAACATACAAAAGCAGGGCCATTTTGGGGTTGACCAATTCAAATTCAAAGTCTGTGTGCATCTACAGCTTCACACATACTGCACCATCTAACCAAGGATGCAGATTCATTTTTCCATCGAAACGAATGAATTTCAAAATGTATTTGTCTTTTGTTGTTGAAAAAATGAATGTTCCTGTGCTGAATTAACCAACTTTTCTTGCCAGGCATTTGAAGCATGTAAAAAACAAAGAAAAAAACACGCATTTTCAGTTTTATAATGTTTGTTTGTTAATAAAAGCATCTCAACACATCTCATTTCTCTCATCATACATGTGGAAGAACACTTGAGTAAAATGTCCCCTTTAATTTAAAAATGTCTCTGTTTTTACTAGTTTTAATAAGAACCTAAAAACTGACATCAATGAAAGCTTCTTGCTTAAATAAATGTTTAAGAAAAAGATAATTATGGACAGTTGAACTAAGACATCTTGGCCCAGGCAACTTATCACCTATCCTACTAATCTATCTTGTACATGGGTTTAGAGGTCTATTGCTTCTCATTGTTAAATGTGTCAGAACATTATTATGGAGAGAAAAATAAAGATCTAAAGTAAAGCAAACTAGTAATTGTAACAGTAAAGGTAAACACCTTATTAGTCAACAGTGTAAGGTGGAGGTAGACTTTGATATAGTCATTAATTTAGGTAGAAAGGCTATTTATGGTCTACTGTAAAGCATGTACAAATGAACTGCGTATGGGCTGTTTATGCTTGCTACCTACACCAGAGATGGCTGTTTGCTTGTGGGTCACATGCAGTCATCTGTACTTGGGAATGTACGCCATGGATTTTGTTGCCCAGGAGGAGCAGAACTAAAAAGGTGTGTTTTGGGGACTTCTGGTGCATGTGCAAACAAGATTGCCACAACTCAAAAGAGACTTCTAGATACCCTGCAACTGTACCTAAATCCCATTTCCACTGGGTATTTTTTAGGAAATATAATATTTGTGGCCTAGTTTCCATTGCTGTTGTAAACTAATTATAACCTAAAACATTAGAATTTAATGGTGGTCCATGTTACCACCAGGTAATACACAGCTTAAGGGACAGACTACTCCAGAATGTATGTTGTTTAAAAAGATAGATAATGCCTTTATTACCATTTCCCCAGTTTTGCACAACCAACACAGTTATATTAATATACTTTTTACCTCTCTCATTACCTTGTATCTGTTTCTGCAAACTGTCCCCTTATTTGAGTTCTTTTGACAGACTTGTTTTAGCCAATCACTGCTGACTCATAAATAACTCCACGGGCGTGAGCACAATGTTATCTATATGGCTCAAATGAACTAGTGCTGCCTTGCTGTGAAAAACTGTCAAAATGCACTGAAATAAGAGGCGGCCTACAAGGGCTTTGAAATTAGCATATGAGTTTACCTGGGTTTGCTTTCAACAAAGAATACCAAGAGAACAAAGCAAATTTAATAATAAAAGTAAATTGGAAAGCTGTTTAAAACTGCATGCCCTATCTGAATCATGAAAGTTTAATTTTGACTAGGCTGTTCCTTTATCAACAGCAATGGAAAGTAGACCTGTGTGTTTTAATGCAGCTCTTTGGCCATCACTGCACCTCATAAAATGTGTAATTAAATTGTTTATTCATAACTGGTTTTATGAAATGACCACATATCTTATTTTATTCCAAGAAAAAAAATAGCTAAGCCTTAATAAACAACTAGGCTATTTCTTAATAATGGTTCAGTTTGTCTGTCTTCCCCCTGAAACCAAGGACTAAGATAAATTATGTGAAAGAAAAAAAAATATGTAAAACACACTGCCCATGTCTTGAATATGCTGATTCCACAAGCATGTGTCAACTATAAACAGTAGTACAATTTACTTTTAAAGAGACATAAAAAATAAATAATAAACATTGTGTTGTTCTCTTGATAATGTGTGATAAAACTTAGCTCTTTTACATGAGAGCGTACATGTTTTGGCGCATGCGCATGTACTATATACAAGTAGTGTCTACTTTCTTTCTGTTAAGAGTATTTAATATCACTGTATAAATTCATGTAATGTAAAATGTAAACTCCATCTTCATCAGAACATTGGCCTTCAGATTAGATTAGTTTCAGGTCAACTATAACAGGAGCAGATAGCGATACAGTGCCAAACCAGGAATTCATTACTGACACAGCAGTCATCCGTATCTCTTGGGCCTGGTGGTCAATTTATACAATTAGTTGGACTGAGTCCTCAATTGCGCCAGGGACCCCAACTGTTGCAGCACCATCCTTTAAAGGAGGGTCGGTGTGGCTATTTTCTTACCCATTAAAAAGTACCCATGTAATGTTCACAATATTCCATTTTACACCACTTGCAGTTTTAATGGATGCGGTGAAGCAAGCTCTCAGCCAGTAAACCGCAATTAGTAGACAATATTTTTTTTTTTTCCTCTAAGCTCATAATACAGATATTTGGGTGAGGTCACTGTTTATGGGTTTACCATTATTACGTTTGATGGCTGATTCATTACTAGATATTGTGATCTCAAGCATGCACACCGATTTTTATTGCTCACCATCACCTTACATCAGATGCTCTTTATTAGATGTTTTTAAGCAGATTCTTTTATCAGGCTGACTCTTTTTTTAGCTTAGATTCCATAAGTTCTTTCCCCCAGTTCTGTGTACTGAGCATTTTATTGCAGTTTAGCCTATAACATGACATCAGTACAAAAAGGTTCAGGAAAATAATAGAACTCAGGATATTCATGTTAAATGCACATGGAAAGAACCTTAGTCTGTTTTTCCTTAGATAATATATTTTTAAGTATTTTTTTTTTTTATCTATATTTGTAAAAAAACGTTATAAATTGCTTTTGTGAAGTTTGTGGAAACTTATTCCTGTCCACTATAAATATAGCATGTGACGTGCATAAATATGGGTAACGGTACATGCAAAAATCATTTTAAAATGTTATGTTTTTCTGGTTTTGTATTTATGATAAAAAAATACTTTGTCCATTAAAGAAAGTGCATGTGTACACGATATAATTTACCTTTTAGGTTTATTTGTCTGCATGTTTTCTGTATTTTAGCATTTTGGTTTGTGATACATAGAAACAGAGATTTTGATTATTATTTTTCTGTAAAGTGCAAGCTTAAATAATTTGTCTTGATAATAAATCCTGACATAATTGATTTCATTTATGCACTTTGTTACTACCACCTCCACTGGGAAGCTATTGGAAGGTTATTGGAAGCTATTTTTTTTAAATACGTTGATGGTAAATTATTTTAAAGATAAATCAATATTTAATTAAATTATAGGCAGGGCTGGAGTTTCTACTAGTCCAGTAGTCTGACTAGTAAGAAATTGTGACCAAGGATACAATTAGGAGCCTAAAATAAAATTCTGTTTTCTGTGGCTTCTGGAAATGTCAACTGTCAAGTCTTTATCTTGTTTGCACTTGCAAATTAAAGTCGCATACATTCTCTTATAGTAACAGACACAACGCTAAATGTGACGCTGCTTATTACATTAATGCCGTGCCAAATACAGTTATTAATGTAATGGGACATAAAAGTGCAAAAAGAAAGGGATCTATTGTGTGACCATTTTATTATTCACTGTGATTTACCTATAAGTATGTGTTTAACACTTGCAAACGGGTTAAACACACACTTAAAGATACAGTAAAGTCATAATTAGACATTAATGATTCCGTAGGAGCATACAATATTAAACAACTTTTCCAATTTACTTCTATTATTTAATTTGCTTCCTTCTCTTGTTATTCTTTGCTGTAAGGTTTATCTAGGTAAGCTCAGGAGCAGCAAATAACCTAGGTTCTAGCTGCTGATTGGTGGCTGCATATATATATACATATATATAGTGGCAGCTCTGTTCCTATTCATTCATATCAATTAAATGAACTAAAATATTTTAGCAGATTGACACCATTAATTTGTATATACATAAGTTACTTGCTTTCAATATTAGCTTTGCTTCTCTTCTGTTCAGCACCTTATTGATTCCACCTGGATCTCTCGTCCACTGCACGTCACCCTAGGTTGATTCATTCTTATCAAGTTGGTAAGGTATTTTACAGACCAATGGGTGACTGAGAACAGCTGTAGCAATATTAGGTGCTACTTAGATGCTCCTAAATATTTCACTACTTATAGACTGAATTGCAGAGCAATCCTAATTTGTCAAGTACATTGTGAAAGCAACCATTTCATATGAGTAAAAGTGAGTCTTAAGACATTTGTGCAAAATATGTGAAAATCTAATGTCTTAGCTATATTAGAAGGTACATACATTGTATTCTATGGTTTTGTGTGTTCCTAAATGAAATTATACTATGCAGCTTTTATTGGTTCCTTCAAGCACAGCTAACAGAAATTCTTTGAATAACCTAAATGTCTTATGAACAATTCACTGAATGCGAATTTATGTCGACACTAATTAGCAGTTTTGATTTCAATTTGTTTAGATTATTTGTTTAAAATTGTGTTGTGTTTGTTTTGTTCCCTTGATAGCTGAAGGCTATGCTGCCTTCCAAGAGGACAGTTCTGGTGATGAAGCAGAAAGCCCGTCCAAAATGAAGAGGTCTAAGGGAATCAATGTGTTTAAAAAACCCAGCTTTTCCAAGAAAAAAGAAAAAGATTTTAAAATTAAAGAGAAACCAAAAGAAGAAAAGCACAAGGAAGACAAGCACAAAGAAAAGAAGTCCAAGGACTTAACAGCTGCTGATGTTGTTAAGCAGTGGAAGGAGAAGAAGAAAAAAAAGAAACCCACCCCTGAGCCTGAGCCTCCCCCTGTGGATGTACCCAGCCTGAGGCCGGTGTTTGGCATCCCACTGTCAGCAGCGGCAGAAAGGACCATGATATGTGATGGAATCAGGCTGCCTGCAGTATTCCGCGAGTGCATTGACTTCATAGAACGTCATGGAATGAAATGCGAAGGCATCTACAGAGTATCAGGTAGATTCTCGTTATCTTCTTTTTAAGTAAGAATACAAAATCAAAGTTTTAAAATAACATACTCGGTATGCACCAATTAATCTCACATTGTATTATTTTATTTTAATTTGTTTCATCTTTGTGTGTGTGTGTGTATGTGTATATATATATATATATATATATATATATATATATATATATATATATATATCAAAGAAAATTCACAGACCCACTCACTTCAACTGACACAGCCTTTTGCAACAGCTGCATTTTAAAGTATCTTGCCACAGTCTTAAAGAAAATTCACAGACCCACTCACTTCAACTGACACAGCCTTTTGCAACAGCTGAATTTTTAAGTATCTTGCCACAGTCTTAAAGAAAATTCAGACCCACTCCCTTCAACTGACACAGCCTTTTGCAACAGGTAGCCTCTGGAAGATAATTTCCCACCCCTCACCCCACTCACCCCTCACCCCACTCACTCATTTATAGATAGTCTCCCACACAACTTTCAATCTCCTAAACTGACAGCTGCAAACACTGATCAGCACATCCTTCCATTCACTTAACCCTTTAGAATACATACCCTCTCTCCCTACAAATAACTATATATCCCACATCGAGATTATATATATATATATATATATATATATATATATATATTCATTCTTTTTATATTGTACTATTTTTTTGTTTTAGTTTCATCTACACACCTCATAGCACTAACATGAATTCAATTATGACCATACTGATATTCATGACAACCCTTTCCTTACTCCAATTTTGTTCACATCATTACCGCCATAAGCACACACCTCAAACTGAAAAACAAATTATCATACACCATGGCCTGCTCTGTTGCTGTAACTTATCTGCTGAGTGCTGGTGGAGAGTTATAAAAAATAACCCACCTACCCCCACCTCACAAAATTATAAAATATGCCATTCACTATATGGCCAAAGAAAAACTATGTCCAAATTCCTATTCCTTATGTTACTTGCCCTTGCAAATGATGTAGAGTCTAACCCTGGTCCCCCAGCAAATTCCATTCCTAGCCTTCCAGCTAAAAAAGGCCTCTCTTTTGTGCACTGTAATATCCGCAGCTTACTACCAAAAATCGATGCACTGCAAGCTTGGTGTTTGCAATACAAGCCCAAAATCATTGTGATCTCTGAATCGTGGCTAACTGCAAAAATACCTGACTCTGCCATTGCAATACATGGGTATTCATGCCATAGAAATGACAGAGCAAAGAGAGGAGGCGGCATTGTAATCTATGTTGACAATTCCACAAAGTTCACCCCCATACAAAAATCTATCTCTCCTGCCACCTTTGATTTCCTTTCTGGCAAAAGTGAGATCCTGTGCAGTAAATCAATCATTGTTGCAGGAATCTACCGCCCACCTAGCTCCCCTGTGCATTCCATTTCGGACATAGCCCATCTCCTTAGTGAATCCATAGCTCAAAACCCAAAAAGTGAAATTTTGGTTTTTGGAGATTTTAATATGGATTGGCTGAATCCAAAAAATAACAGTTGTCGCTCACTGTTTAAATCTTTGCAGCTAACGCAATTAATCTCCTCCCCAACTCGCATAAACATCAAAAGCCATAATCATACCCTGCTCGACTGGATTCTCTCCACTTCTCCCGACCGAATCCAGGAGGCAGGTGTTCTCCCTAACAATTTCAGTGACCACTGCTTAGTGTACTGCGTGCGCAAAATAAAGTCAAATAAATCCTCTCCCAAGGTTAAAATCCCCAGGTCCTTCAAAAAATGTAATATTCAATCATTTCTAAATGACATCAAGAACCTCCCCTGGCACAGATTAAACCTAATCCCAGATCTAGACTCTGCCGTTGAATTTTTTCAGTCTGAACTCCTACAAGTTTGGAAATTACATGCCGCTGCGTAAGGTGAGAGTAAAAGGAGCACACTTGAACTGGATCACAGCTGACTTCATTCAAATGTACCAATTTCGGGATTCATTGTGGTCAAAGTTCAAGCATACTGGCTCTACGAATGATCACTGTGTATATAGACAATGGCGAAATATATGCACTAAACAAACAAAATTGGCCAAGGCCCAATATTTCTGTGAAAATCTGAACAATAACATATCTAACCATAGAAAGTTTTGGAAACTCATAACTTACAAAATCCACCAATCCACTCCCAACCCTCCACTATCAAAGTGGATAACCAAAACCTCAACTCCCCTTAGAAGTAGCAAATGCCTTTAACAATTATTTTGTTGGATGCTCCACCACCCTGATTGACAAACTAATTAATGGCGCGCATCCTGAAACTACAAATGTGGATCAGGCCCCACTAAAACAGCAAAGACCCAATGTAGAGAAGTTAAATTTTAGACCTGTACCCATCAATGTCGTTAAACACCTTAATAATCTAAAAATGAAAAACCAGTCTGGACCTGATCAAATCCCAGCAATGCTGTTGAAGCTCAGGGCGCCAGCAATTGCTAAGCCTGTCACAACCCTAATTAATGAATCCTTGATGTATGGATATATACCCAAACTCTGGAAAACTGCAAGAGTGGTGCTTATTCATAAAAGTGGGGAGTTAACCTTGGTTTCTAACTATCGCCCCATATCATTGCTCCCAGTATTATCAAAAATCTTAGGAAAATGCGTCCATACGCAATTATGCGAATATTACCAACTTTCTAACTATCTGACCCCTGATCAATCAGGTTTTCGACCGAATCACTCCACTACAACTGCCCTCCTAAAAGTTTGCAATGACATCCAAACGGGCATGGAACAAGGAGACCTAACTGGAGCTATTTTCCTTGATTTCGCAAAGGCTTTTGACACAGTGGACCACGACATACTACTGCTCAAACTAAAAAACTCTGGTATTGCTGATCATCCGTTAACCTGGTTTAGATCATATGTATCGGATCGATCACAATATGTCTCATTTTCTAACAGTGACTCCCTCCCTCTCCCAGTCACGTGTGTTGTTCCCCAAGGTTCCATTCTCGGCCCCCTACTATTCACATTATTTATAAATGATCTTCCTAATGTCTGCAAATCTTCAACTGTACACATGTACGCAGACGACACAGTAATCTATACAAACAAATCTGATCTGCTACAGCTTGAAGCAGTGCTCCAAGACCAGTTCACAGAGGTAGAAAAGTGGATCTCAAAAAACAAACTCTTCCTAAACACTGACAAAACTGTCACAATGATCTTTGGAACGGGTCCTAAATTACACAAATTCCAAAATTCCCACCTACGCATCAAAACAAAATCCAATTGCACGCTTACTGCAGTCCACTCTTTCAAATACTTGGGTATGTTTAGACCCTAATCTATCTTTTGGCCCCCACATAGAAAAACTTGCATCAAAACTTTATCCAAAATTAGGTGCCCTGTACAGAAACAAATCTTGCCTCAGCCCTACAGTAAAGGAAAAGATTGTACAGCAAATGCTGATGCCTATCATGGATTATGGGGACGTAGTATATGCACCTGCTCCGCAACTCACCTTAATAAACTTAATACATTGTATAACTCGTTCTGCCGCTTTGTGCTACATGACCCACCATTGTGACATGCTAAAAGAACTAAACTGGCTGTCTCTGGAATCCAGACGCACCCTCCATCTTTCCTGCCTTGTGTTTAAGAGCCTTTCTGGGAAGCTCCCACCCTACCTGAGCAGAATGCTCTCCCCGGGTATTCCCACCTCCTATAACCTACGATCCAGTACAAACACATTATTTAGCTTGCCTCAATACAAAAAGAAAGCAGCTCGATCCTCCTTTTCCTACAGAGCGCCACAGTTATGGAATGACCTCCTGCACACTTTCAAACCTTCCCCAAGCCTAATATCCTTTAACCCCTTAATGACCGGACCATTTTTCAATTTTCTTACCCTTAATGACAATGGCTATTTTTACATTTCTGCAGTGTTTGTGTTTAGCTGTAATTTTCCTCTTACTCATTTACTGTACCCATACATATTATATACCGTTTTTCTCGCCATTAAATGGACTTTCTAAGGATACCATTATTTTCATCATATCTTATAATTTCCTATAAAAAAAAATATAAAATATGAGGAAAAAATTGAAAAAAACACACTTTTTCTAACTTTGACCCCCAAAATCTG